>NC_064410.1:12790000-13092500 GCF_023375975.1 Astyanax mexicanus | reverse complement strand
TGTTTAAATTGAAAAGAGTGTTTCTAGAGTGGGAAATGGTCACAATATTAAAAAAAAAAATCACATCAGTGTGCTTCTGTTATCATTCCTGTGAAGCCAAATATTTATTCTAAAACTGAGAGATCTGGTAGGAGTTTCTCTGGTCCTTACAGTTTGTACTGCTCACCTGAGTGGCACTAAAACAAGAGCTAGTGAACATTAAAGCCCACAATTTGACTCCCTTGGAGTTTTTTTAAAGGAAAAAAAAGTCTGGGTTATTTTTTGAGTTAAACTTCAGCTCCCCACAGTGTGAGAAATATCTCACATGAGGTCGTAATCTTCTAATTTTTCATATGTACCTCCTGTATCTGCCTTTTTAATTTGTTTAAAGAAATGTTCCTAGGTTAGAATTTACAGAAAAACATGTAATAAGTCTTTAAACAAAATTAGGCAGGTGCATAATTTGGGCATCCCAACAGAAAAATTACATCAATGTTTAGTAGATCCTCCATTTACAGAAATAACAGCCTATAAACTCTTCCTATAGCTTCCAATAAGAGACTGGCTTCTGGTTTAAGGTATTTTAGACCATTCTTCTTTACAAAACATCTCCAGTTCAGTCAGGTTTGATGGTTTCTGAGCATAAGCAGCCCACTTTAAATCACACCACAGATTTTCAATAATATTCAGGTCTGGGGACTGAAATGATCATTTCAGAACGCTGCACTTGTTCTGCAGTGTTTAGGGTTTTTGTCTTGTTAAAGTATCCAACTCTGGCACAACTTGAACTTTGTCATTGATTTTTTAACATTGTCTCTAGAATCTGATCATATTGACTGGAATCCATGCGACCCTCAACTTTAACAAGTTTCCCAGTACCTGCACTGATTACACAGCCACACAGCATGATGAACCACCACCAAATTCTACTGTGTGTAGAAGTAAAGTGTTTACCTTGGAATGCTGTGTTCTTTTTTCGCCATGCATACCGCCCTCCAAATAACTCAATTTTAGTTTCATCAGTCCACAGAACCATATTCCAAAATGAAGCTGCCTTGTCCAAATTGGCTTTAACATACCTCAAGTGACTCTTTTTGTGGCGTGTGCGCAG
Organism: Astyanax mexicanus; assembly: GCF_023375975.1. NCBI lineage: Eukaryota > Metazoa > Chordata > Actinopteri > Characiformes > Acestrorhamphidae > Astyanax > Astyanax mexicanus. The sequence continues at coordinate 13,091,410 of NC_064410.1, read as the reverse complement.
AAATTGCTTCTTCTGCTTTACTCTCCCATACAGCCTCTCCTTGTGTTAAGTGCTCTGAAAAGTTGAACTATGTACAGTGACACCATCTGCAGCAAGATGATGTTGTAGGTCTTTGGAGCTGGTCTGTGGGTTGACTATGACTGTTCTCACCATCCTTCGCTTCTGCTTTTGAGGTTTTTCTTGGTCTGCCACTTCAGGCCTTAACTAGAACTGTTCCTGTGGTTCCATATCCTCACTATGTTCCTCATAGTGGAAACTGACAGCTAAAATCTCTTCCTGCTGCTGAACTTCTCTGAATTCTGGGAACTACTAGAAAACTAGCACCCTGTGATCTGAGTAATTGTGGTGGTTAATAATAGACGATGAGGTCTCACAAGTACTCAGGAGCGAGCCCATGTAGGGTTTATATGTTAACAGAAGAATTTTTATTGTCTTTGCGGAAGTTTACATGTGCAGTGCTGAAAGGACTAGACTAATATGGTTAAGTTTTCTAGGTTTAGGAAGGACCCTGGCTGCAGCATTTTAAACTAGCTGAAGTTTATTTAAGTTACTGCAGGAACATCCTGACAGTAGTGCATTACAATAGTCTAGCCTTGATGTAATGAAGGCATGTAACTATTTTAAGGGATTTCTTTCCATAACCCTAAACTATTCATATTAAACATTCAGAACTCAACATCAGATCAGTACTTAGTTTATTTAAATGTTACATTATTCTTGAAAATGCTGTAATCATTGTATTTGGCAAAAACTAAATAAACTTGATAAACTACATTTTAAGCTCATTCTCTGCCTTAGACTCAAACTCTAAACACAGTTCCCAACATTACCTACAGCAAAACAAACTCAACAACCTGTGGTTATTTTAGAAAACACTGCCCTGAAAAACTATATTCATCTACCAGTTACCCAAACCCAGCTGTACCTGGCTGTGTCAGAGTGTGATGATGTACACCACAGACAGTGGCATTTATACTGTTCATATCCATATCAAAATTGTCCAGCACTAATCTGTAGTGAGAAGGTCAAACTACAAGAGCTGGCCATCAGAGGGGCATGTGACTGCAATGGAGGATAGTTCATAAGACATTGAGCCATGAGATGTTCAGTTTAAAGGCCCTCACACTTTAAGATTTCTTTTTATTAAATTTATCTTAAGATGATTTAAGTGAAAACACTTTTTAGTGTGTTGCCTTTTTTGTAGAATTACACAAACAGAACTTTATGTTAAGCAAATTGCTGCTTATTCATTAAAAAGTAAAAAGGTGGGAGCACCTAACTTTTGTGCTGGTGCACCTAAGAATAAAAATTAAGTGCACTGGTGCAACATATGCAAAACATTAGTCTAGATCCCTAGTAGGGTATTGTATGTGGTTGTTAGGGTATTGTATGTTATTTGTAGGTGTTTTGTAGGGTATTGTAGGTGGGTGTTAGGGTATTGTATGTTGTTTGTAGGTGTTTGGTAGGGTATTGTAGGTGGGTGTTAGGGTATTGAACATTATTCGTAGATGTTTTGTAGGGTATTGTAAGTGGGTGTTAGGGTATTGTATGTTATTTGCAGGAGTTTTATAGAGTGTTGTAGATGGGTGTAAGGGTATTTTTTGTGATAGGTATTTGTTAGGTTGTTGTGGGTGTTTGTTAGGGTATTAAACATTATTTGTAGGTGTTTTGTAGGGTATTGTAGGTGGGTGTTACGGTATAGTAGGTGGGTGTTACGGTATAGGAGGTGGGTGTTAGGGTATTGTATGTTGTTTGTAGGTGTTTTGTAGGGTATTGCAGGTGGTTGTTACGGTATTTTATGTGGTTGTTACGGTATTGTAGGTGGGTGTTAGGGTAGTGTATGTTATTTGTAGGGGTTTTGTATGGTATTGCATGTGATTATTAGGTAGTTGTTAGGGTGTTGTAGGTGGTTGGTAGGGTATTGTACATTATTTGTAGATGTTTTGTAGGGTATTGTAGGTGGTTGTTAGGCTATTGTACGTTATTTGTAGGTGTTTTGTAGGGTATTGTAGGTGGGTGTTACGGTATAGTAGGTGGGTGTTACGGTATTGTAGGTGGGTGTTAGGGTATTGTATGTTAATTTTAGGTGTTTTGTATGGTATTGTAGGTCGTTGTTAGGGTATTGTATGTGATTGTTAGGTAGTTGTTAGGGTGTTGTAGGTGGTTGGTAGGGTATTGTATGTGATTATTAAGTAGTTGTTAGGATATTGTAGGTGGGTGTTAGGGTATTGTACTTTATTTGTAGGTGTTTTATAGGCTATTTTAGGTGGATGTTAGGGTATTCTATGTGATTGTTAGGTGGTTGTTAGGATATTGTATGTTATTTGTAGGTGTTTTGCAGGTGGTTGTTAAGGTATTGTATGTGATTGTAAGGGTATTTTGCAGGTTATTGTTGCTGGTTGTCATGTTGTTGTCAGGTTGGTCTTGTTGGGGTAGTGTTAGGTGGTTTCTACAGTTTCCTAGGCTGTTGTTTAGGCTTTATTAGGTGGTTGCTAATGGTGCAGTAGTGTTTTATGTGGTTTCTAGTGTGTTGCTTAGTAACTCATACTTAAATCCAGGGAGCTTAGAGTTCACATAAATCATTCAGGTGTACTAATACATTTGCACAGAGCTGGACTATATTAGAAGCATAGTGAATGATTATTGTGTGTGTGTGTGTGTGTGTCTGTGTTCCTCCACTTTCACTTTTCTTCCTGCTTTCACTTCCTGTTTCGTCCTGTGTGTGAGCGCTGGTGTTGGGTAATGCTGTGTGAATGCAGACCCTCCCACCCAATTGATGTATATGATGTTGTTGCAGCTACTTTAATTTACACACATTGCTAAAATACTTGGCTGTAACACATTGCTTACTTGGACAGTAGAGACAGTTACTTCAACAAAAGCATTATAAAATGTTTTTAAATGCCCTTGATTTTAACAAAAAAGCAATACCTATATAGTAAAAGCAATGTCTATACAATCTCTTTCTTTCTTTCTCTTTCTCTCAGCGCTAAAGAGTCCAGCTGCCTTCCATGAACAGAGACGCAGTTTAGAGAGAGCCAAGGTAAAAAACAATCTCCCTTAATGCACCTCTAAAGTCAGACATGTCTCCTATGAATGTCATTTAACCCTTTACATCTCTCTTTCTTTCTCAGACTGAGGATTATCTGAAGCGTAAGATTCGTAACCGCCCTGCACGTTCAGAATTGGTCAGGATGCACATTTTGGAGGGTGAGTCACTTTTTGCAACGTCAAGTTAGCCAGCACTATTCTGGATCACTTTTCCTATCACAACTGCATGCTGCATGCTGAGTACTAATGTGAGACTTAAATGTGTAAATGATTTAAATGTCCACACAGACAAGATAAAACCTGGGATAATTTACCTAGCTGTGATTAGAAAACCTTGGAAAATTAGCAGCTCAGCTTCCGTCTTTTAGTCCTTCTGGGTTCTAAGCTGTCTTCATATATCAAACACAGTGAAATATTTACTGCATTTTGCTCAGTCAATTAAAAAAAGGACATACTGGCTGAAGCTTAAGCTTCTCTAATTGGGTATTCACATTATTTTATTAGATTAGTACAGAAAGACTACTAAATACTGGTCCTTTAAGAAACATATAATGCAGCTAATACATCTTTATCCAATTGTGAAGTTCATAGAAACCAAGCCTTTATAGAACCTCATCAAGAAACAAGTGTCAGCTGACTGGTCCAGCAGAGTGTGTAAGGCAGGTGTTATAAGCCTTACTCCACACACCTGTCCACAAACCTGACCACTGGATCAGCTGAGCTGCAAAAACGAGCTCAGGAAGCTGCTGATGGCTCTCATGTGTGGTGTGTCAAGATGTTAAGTCCACTTCAAAAGACTGAAGACATATACTATCTCTCTCTCTCTTTCCATCTCTCTCTTTCAGTAAGCTCAGAGGTATTGTATAAAGCCATGAGCGTAGATCCTGTAGCTCAGCAGCTTCTGTCTACAGGTATAGGAGAACACACGCTAAAGCCACGGCTGCTAAATCCATGATAATGTGCAATAAACCCCAGGCTGCTAATGCTGCAGCTCCACAGCGCTGTAGATAAGATAGAATGTGCCTAGTGTGTGCTTTAAACCACACTCTCCTGCTGACCATGACACTGTGTGAGTGTGTGTTCAGTGTTGAAAGTTCAGGGACACCTTGACGTCTTTTAAAGCATTTTGTTTCAATGTTAAAGTTAATTAACCTCTTTCCACAGGTCAACATCCCTCATGTTAATATTCATATTAATAATGTAAAACTCACTGAGGCATTCAAATTTCTAATTCAATCCTTTCTCGAATGTGTGTGTGTGTGTGTGCGAGAGAGAGAGAGAGAGAGAGAGAGAGAGAGAGAGAGAGAAACTCATACTATTTTCATGAATGCTGCAATTGGTGAAGATGTTCTTATATTATGTTTAAAAGCATGTCTTCAGGTTCTCCCAACTAAATATAACATTTCACTTTGTTATCCATTCATTCACTCACTCACCTTTCTACCTGCTGCATGACTTCACTTATACACATATACACCTCCCCCCAAAAAAACACACCCTAATATTAGATTGGGTCACCTTTGGCATTGTTTTAATAAGCCTCTGCAATGTTACAAGATTTATTTAAATCCAGTGCTGCATTAATTTTTCACCAAGATCTTGCAGCAGCATTGATGATGTTAGAGTCTGACCTCTACACAAAGTCTTCTCCATCCAGCACATCCCAAAGATTCTCAATGAGGTTAAGGTCTAAACTCTGTGGTGAACTCTCCTAATCCATGTGTGAAAATGATGATCTCATGCTCCCTGAATCACCCTCACAATTCCAGCCCCATGAATCCTGACATTGTGAATGTGGCTGTACCACCAGGGAAGAAAAAATCTATTGATGGAATAACCTGGTCTATATTCAGTATATTCAGGTAGTTAGCTGACCTCATTCTTTCAGCACATACTGTTGCTGAACCCAAACCTGACCAACTGCAGCATCAACCCCACATCATTTACTTACTTAAATCCAGGTGGCGACTTTTTTGTGGCCAGGCAGTTTATAATAAACAGTTGTAGTTCTCTAAAAGGCATGTAAATTGCCTGACATTACAGACTTGTGTACCTGATACCTACTCAGCTTCTAGATTGAAGAAATGAATAGTTTTTAAGCACTCCACAGTTCTATCTGATGTGTAGATCTTAATGCAGTGTGAAGAAGGCTGTGCTATATGAAATATCATGTGCATTTGTATTTGGAAGAGTAAATCATAAAACACCAAACACAAGTTGGTTTTATTGAAAATCTTGGATTTAAATGCCAGCAGATTGTCCTGGTGTTTGGGGGTCTCAGATATTAAATTAAAAGTTTTCTGTTGATGTATGAAAACAAATAAAGTATAAAATGTGGGTCTAGAGACGTGTGCAGAGGCATCTCTGCAGGTGAAGCAGATTATGCTGAAGAGAGCTCGTCTGGCTGATGATCTGAACGATAAACTGTCTCAGAGACCTGGACCCATGGAGCTCATCCAGAAAAACATCATTCCAGTACCCAGCAGCATCAGACAGGTCCTCATAGGTACAGTAATACAACACATACACACACATTAGACTCAAAACTCAAACTCACATCTCAAAGACTTGGAAATGAACTCTGACTTCCACTCTGAAGATTCAAGACTTGACTGTGACTTGTACACTAAAGACAAGAGACTGAGCTCTGTCTAAGCCCCAACTTTAGAACTAAGTTGCACTTTTACCCCAATGACTCACACCTCAGAGAATTGGCACTGGACTCATATCCCACACAACTCTTAATTCCACCCTGAAGACTCCCTGAGACTTAAATCTTAACTCAGTTTTATACATCGGAGACTTGGGACTTCCACCCTGAAGACTCAAGACTTAAAAGGGACCTTCACCCTAAAGACCTAAGACAGACTTGTATCCTATAGACTCAAGACACAACTCCCAATTCCACTCTAAAGACCCAAGACTCAACTGTGACTTTCAACACAGAGCCTCAAATCTCAACTCATGACTCACATCTCAGAGACCTGGGATTCAAATCTGATCTCTACCTTAAAGATTTAAGTAAACTCTAACCCCTAAAGACTTGGGGGTCAACTCTAAATTACACCCTAAGGACTGGTGACTCAACTTATATACTCACATCCTAAAGACTTAGACTCTGAGACTCAAGACTCAACATATAATTCCACCCTAAAAAATAAGACTTAACAGTTACTGTAGAGACTCAAAACACAACTTAGACTAATGCTGCAACAACTTGAGGGTCAACTGAGGCTCGCACCCTAAAGACTTTAGTGTTAACTCTGACTCACACCTTAAGGACTAGAGACTCAACTGTGATTTGACCCTAAAGACTTAAGATTTAAATAAAACTCTCAACTCAAGTTTTCTCAAATGTGCTTGTTATTTCATTTTCTCTTTTTCTTTCTCTCTCTCTCTCTCTCTCTCTCTCTCTCTCTCTCTCTCTCAGATGCAGAGAACTCTTTGTGTGGTGAGGACAGTAGTGATGCTCTATCTCCTGATCAGCCTGTTAGTCAGGATCCTCTCAATCAGGACTCCTCTCTCAGCTCCGCCCCTCTATCTGCCTCACCTGACCCATCTGTCAGTGACTCCTCCCCTGCACAGGTACACAAACACACCCCAGCAACCACTGCTGCACACATAAATTACTGATCTCTAAATTCTGATCTCATGTTTTCTCCCAGGCTCCACCTCCTCCCCCGCCTCCTCCATTACCAATGACCACTGGTACCGACTCTCAGCAGAAAATGACCAATGGGAAACCAGCAGCACAGCAACCCATGACTGGGCCATCAAAGGTGACTGGACTGGATTTCTTCTGTTCACATTGGATGACAGGCTATAATCAATCAGCTCCTTCAGCTTCATTATTAGCAGACATAGAGGAGACGGAGATGATGCAGCTTTTAGGTTCTACAGGAAAAAAAATCAAAGCTGTGAGAAAAAGTTTAGACTTATTTTAGAGGTGACATAATTCACACGTTTAGAGTGCGGGATAAAATTAACACGTCTATAACACGTCTGACTTTTTCTCTTTCCCACTCTTTGTTTATCATTCTCTCTCTCACTCTGTCTTTTTTCCTTCTCTTCCCCCCTGTGTGGAGTGAGTTATAGTTCAGTACTGAAAAAGAAAGGGTCTTTTTCATATCAGTGGTGTAACTGTGTGATGTGTGTTGGTCAGTGGTGTAATGAAGTGTACTATGGAGTGTGTTATGAGTGAATAGGGAAATGAGTTATAGTTATAGTACTGTAAAAGTATGGAGTCTATTACAGGTCAGTGATGTAATATTGTGGAGTCTGTTATAAGTCTGTGATGTAACAGTATGGAGTCTGTTACAGTTTAATGGTGTAGCAGTAAGGGGTCTGTTATAGGTCAGTGATGTAACAGTATAGAGTCTCTTACAGGTCAGTGATGTTACAGTGTGGAATCTGTTACAGTTCAGTGGTGTGGCAGTAAAGGGTCTGGTAGAGGTCAGTGATGTAATAGTGTTGAATCTGTCACAGGTCAGTGGTGTAGCAATAAGGGGTCTGTTACAGGTCAGTGATGTAACAGTGTGGAGTCTGTTATAGGTCAGTGGTGTAACAGTATGGATTCTGTAACAGTTTAGTGGTGTAGCAATACTGGGTCTGTTATAGGTCAGTAATGTAATAGTATAGTCTCTTACAGGTCAGTAATGTAACAGTGTGGAATCTGTTACAGTTCAGTGGTGTAGCAATAAGGGGTCTGTTACAGGTCAGTGATGTAACAGTTTGGAATCTGTTACTGTTCCGTGGTGTAGCAATAAGGGGTCTGTTACAGGTCAGTGATGTAACAGTGTGGAGTCTGTTATAGGTCAGTGGTGTAACAGTATGGATTCTGTTACAGTTTAGTGGTGTAGCAATACTGGGTCTGTTATAGGTCAGTAATGTAATAGTATAGTCTCTTACAGGTCAGTAATGTAACAGTGTGGAATCTGTTACAGTTCAGTGGTGTAGCAATAAGGGGTCTGTTACAGGTCAGTGATGTAACAGTTTGGAATCTGTTACTGTTCCGTGGTGTAGCAATAAGGGGTCTGTTACAGGTCAGTGATGTAACAGTGTGGAGTCTGTTACAGTTCAGTGGTGTAGCAATACTGGGTCTGTTATAGGTCAGTAATATAATAGTATAGTCTCTTACAGGTCAGTGATGTAACAGTGTGAAGTCTTTTACAGGTCAGTCATGTAATATGGAGTCTGTTATAAGTCGGTGATGTAACGATGTGGAGTCTGTATAAAGTAATATTGTGGAGTCTTTTACAGGTCAGTGATGTAACCGTGTAGAGTCTGTTATAAGTCAGTGGTAGTTTTTTGTGAGGATTAGCTGATTGAGTTTTTCAGTGTAAATGTTTCTGATTTGTGATTTCTCTCTCAGGGCAGTAAAGCTGCTGCTGAGCGCAGTAGGAAACAGAAGGACAGTAAGCCGAAGGTGAAGAAGCTGAAGTATCATCAGTACATCCCTCCGGATCAGAAGGTGGAGAGAGAGACTCTGCCCCCTCTGCCTGCTTTAGACTCCGCCTACTCCAAACTTCTCAACCAACAGCAGCTTTACCTACAGCTGCAGATCATCAGCCAGCAACATCATTTAAACTACCCCACCATCCTGCCGGCCCCGCCCAGGTATACTGCACTGTAATACTACTATACTTCTCCCTAAATCTACACCTGTTTTAACAATCTACAGGTAAGCCATCAGAGGCGCACCATGCTGCTTGACTTAGGGAATGTCAGTGTGTCGTTGCTATTGTAATGACGGGAAAAGTACACCTTGTGCAGCTTGCTTATTAACTTGCCATTACCTTGAAGAGTCAGGTTTGCTCTGGCTTTGGCAGATTGCTATTTTAATGGCGCAGCTACCTGGATGGATACTGACCTGCTCAATCACGCTGTGAAGGTGCATAAGCAGATCAATTTCTGGAACAGCAATGTTATTTATTTTGTATTGTATTATATTTATTGTTGATGTAGGGTCTGTGCACTGCTGCATGTCCATATGTACTGTATGTAACAAGTATAGCAAGTGCAATGCGCCTGTGTTGCCAAGATAGCAATGAACACGTGACTGGTGATGTCTGTCTAGGTTGTGTTCAGTCAGTGGTGCACCTGTGTTTTCCGTTCCAGGAGAGCAATACGACAAAAAATTTTACCTGAACACACCTCATTTTGACACCATCAGTGTAGATATATTCACAAGCACTGTTGCTACTTAAACAATGCAGGTGCAAAGCATGAAAATACACTGTCGACAGGATGTGAGATAGTAAGGAGCGTCACAAAATGCCTTGTAAATGGGTGTAAGATAGGGCCTTTTGTGTTGTATCAACATTTTAAAAGGTGTTAAATTCATCCAGGCCTCCAGGAGATCAGCAAGCATCTTCAACCAGTGGCTGCTCATCAACAAAGAAAGCTCCGCCCACTCAGCCTCCATCCACCAATCTGAGCAGTCGTTATGACATCATAAAATTTAATATACCTCCTCTGCCCCCCAACCTAGAGGAGCTGAAGGTGAGAGGCATCTCTTATAAGCTATAATTGTTGTCTTTTAAGTATAAACAGATTTTTATAATGGTTTTTCAATTCTATTTGGATTTGTTTTTAATTTGTAATCTATTTGGTTTTTGGTTCTGTTCTGTTGTATACTATTTTACTTTACTCTTATTATCAATTTGTTTTGCTCTAATCTATTTAATTTAATTAAATTATATTCTATTTTATTCTTTCTAAATTAAACCTTAATATAATTTTCAACAAATTTGATCATTAATGACCTGCCAGTCAATTAAAGGGCCCATAATCCTCTTTTGTGTCCTACAGGTGGCAGAGCTGAAGCATCAACTGAAAATCCGTGCCCTTCCCGTCTCTGGGACCAAAAATGATCTAATAGAGCGTCTAAGAACTTTTCACGAGCAGAACGAGTGCACTACTCCCTCCAGCACTACTGAGGGCACTAGTGAGCCTGCAGCTTCTACCACCAATACACCCCAAACCTCTCAACCCCCACCACACCTGCCACAGACCGTCCAATCCCAAACCTCCACCACAATCCTCCACCAACCAGGAAACAGCAGGGTGGTGGTGGCAGCTCTTCCATTTGTTGCCGCAGTGGGCATGTGTAGGCCTCCTCCTCCCTCTGCTGATCATTCTCAGATAGTGCAGTTTGGGAGTTGTAGCCCCTCCTCACCTCTTTCTCCCTCCCACTCTGAACATTCACTGGCTGGAAGGAGTCCGGATGGTCACGCCTGTAATGGCGATACAGTTGGAGAAACGGTACTTTCAGTTTTATACTGCTACTCTCACAGAGGTGCACCCAGAAAAACTCTACAGTAGAACAAAGTACAGTCAAATAGAGTACATAGAAATAGGTCATAATAAAATAGATTAAAATAAACAAAATATAAAGTAGAATAGAAATATATCCAACAGGGTAGAACTGTGTAGAATAAAATACAGTATTTTTTGCACTGTAAGGCGCATTTAAAATCCTTTAATTTTCCCAAAAATCAACAATGTACCTTATAATCCGGTGCACCATGTGTATGAATTTAACCAGTCAGATTGTAAAGAACAGTAAAGCCACTCTGCTGAAGTACAGAGTTATACAGAAGTTTCAGTAAAGTTTCTCCAGCACAGAGGCTGGAGCAGTATTAGCATTAGCTGCTTACTGCAGTGCTAACTCTTCACCGTTCAGAGGTGAGTATATTGGACTGTAGCTTTTGTATTTATGTGTTAAAACAAGCTACGTGTCACAAACTGATAGCTAATAGCACCCTGGGTTACCAGAACATTCTGGGTTCCTCAGTGTAGTGCTGTCGGGCGGCGTTAACTAGTGCTAAGCAATGCTAACCACGCCCAGTGCTGCTGCTATAACCTTGCTAAAATACTCAAATCTGAAAAGCGCTTGTTTGACTTTAAAATATACCTATATATTTTTTAAGAATTACAGTTTTGTTTACTTAGGCACCCCCAGTGACCTGCTGAATTAGCAGGGAAACATGGCAACATCAATGTTCCTTACTATTGCCTCATAATCCGGTGCACCTTTTGAATGAAAATAGACATTCATTAAAAGTGTGCTTGTGATACAGTGCGCCTTATAGTCTGTAAAATACAGTATACCATAATTGAACATTGTAAAATAGAGAATACCATAATGGGATAGAAGGATAGAATATTATTGGAAATGTGATGTTTTTTGTTTTGGCTGCCATATTTAGGACCTGATTTCTGGCTTTGCTAATAGTCAGTGGTAAATGATGGCTACAATTATTAGTATTTTCACTAGTCAAAAACTACTTAGATTCACACTGCACTAAAAAAAGCCCTGAAAAACAAGACATTTGGGATTAAAAGCTTGCTGAAAGCTGGAATTTGATAAGAATTAAGCTTTCAACTGGTGAAATGGGCGCTAATTTGTTAGCTGTGTGGTCAAGTACTACTAAGCTATTTGCCTAAAAGGGATCCTATCCAACCAAGCTAAGCATTTCATTCAGAACTTTGCACAAGTTGTATTAATGCTAACTAGCTAACTAGCCAGTCCCTGACTTGGTCCTCAAAGTAGCAGCGGCAATATGTTACAATGTAATGTGAAACCCAAGAATAGCAAAATAGAATTTACAATAATAGAGTAGATTAGAATTAAATATACCATGAGAGAATACAGAAGTGTGGAATATACCAAAATGAAATAGAGCAGAAAAGAAAATAATAGAATTAAGGAAAATATAATAGATTGAAATGAAAAATGTTTATAATGCTGTCAGTCTGCATATTATGACATCATCACACTCAGTCTGACCCTCCTCTCTCTCTCTTTTCAGGTGAGTTCTCCTCTAACGCAGCTCTCCCTCCAGCACTCACCCCCCACCCCGCCCACCGTCCACATTATAGATTCCCCTCCTCCCCCTCCTCCAGTGGCCCGCGGCCCCTCCCTCCTTCCCCGGCCCACGGCGCCCCCTGGGGATAAGGACCAGATGCTGCAGGAGAAGGACCAGCGCATCGCCGAGCTGACCCGCATGCTGCAGCAGAAACAGCGACAGGTGGAGCGACTGCGCTCGCAGCTACACGACCAGCAGACCGTGGCCTGCATATCCCTCCCACCAATCACAGTGAAGGAGGAGCCTCTGGACATCAGCATGGAGGAAGTGGAGGAGATCGTGCAGGTGGAGCCACAGCAGCAAAACTGCTTAGAGGAGTTTATCCTTCAGCAGAACCAGCTCAACCTGCAGAAACCAGCACAGAACAGACGCAAGAAAAAACAGACCAAACAACAGCCCCAACCACGACAAACTAACACTCAGGTCAGCTCACTTTACATGTTTTTACACATATTCAACTCTATACTATCCTGCTGTAGTCTTTTGTACTCTGCCATATTCTATCCAATGGTATTTTATTATATTCTGTTCTATATTATACTCAAATATATCATTTTTTTTGTCTTGGTTCTGTTCTGTAATATTTGTTGAATTCTTTTTTGCTGTATATTATAGTTTGTTTTTTTCTTTTGTATTTTATTCTATTCTGCACTTCACTAAAAGTTACATTTTGACCATTTTAATCTAACAGTTTTTCACATGTTTCTTGTGTTTTTCGCCAACCAGCACTCAGGTACCCCTCTTTCCTCCCAACTTCTAGTGGACTGCCCGAAATCTAACTCCACCCCATCACTGGTGAGAAATGGCAACAGTAATCGTTTCCTGCTAACCCAGACCAATCACAGCACAAATGGCCGAGCCGACATGGGCACTCAGAACAAAGTGGCCAATCGGGTCCATCAACAGGTACCAGCCAGAGGTCGACGTTTGAGTTTAAATACACAGTGTTTGTTGTTTCGCTCAGTCTGCTCAGTCCCCCTATCTGTGTGATTTCCAGAGACTGAAGTCGACACCCAGCAAGTTACCCAGCCAATCAGCACCAAGTATTGAAGTTCAACCAAAGCAGCAGACCATCTGTAAACAGCCCCTCAAGAAGGTAAGACCAGAAGAAGGTTTTCTAGTTTGAAAGACAATATTCACTTATTACTGGTATCAAAAAGATAGCACAACTGTTGTGAGTGGATGTGAATAATGCTAGCATTAGCAATTTAGCTATCCAAATCAACTGTAGTCATAAAACTCTTCAGCTCATTACTGCTTTTTTATTCTTTACGAACATGTCAACAGTCAGAATTTCTCAATATTTTAGCTGCTACCATGCTAATAACTAATTTCACTTGTTTTTAGCCACAGTCAGCAAGTAATGCTGTTTTTTATTTGAGCTCCAATTTAGAAATTTCGGTACCACTTTAAAATAAGACTACCTTTATAAAGCGTTTATAAATGGTTTACAATTAGTTTATTAATGGTTTCTAATTAGGTTGTAAATGCCTTAAAATCATTAATAATCAGTTATAACACATATGTAGAAAGGGCAACAGTATAGATGGCTGTGGGTTCACTATTTGGCAAACAACAGGTCATTGTTGCCCATCTACATATGTGTTAAAACTGATTATAAATTATTTAGGCATTTACAACCTAATTAGTAACCATTAATAAACTAATTTTAAACCATTTATAAACCCTTTGTAAATGTAGTCTTATTTTAAAGTGGTACCGAAATTTCTTAGTTCTTGGAATGGAATTCATTTGGAACACTCCTAGAGGTCAGCACTGAGTGGTCACAGAGTATCCTTACTTGGGCAAATATCTCTCCAAATTACGTTTCTGTAACTTTGATGCATTCTCAGTAGCATTAGCTACTAACATCAGCTGTTAAATTACAGCCAGTTTTGTTATCCAGACTGAAGAAATGCTAAAAAAGCACTGATTTAGGTGGTCTACCCTTTGCATATTCAGCAAGACTGATATTTATTAAGATTAGCATTTCATCATTAGTGCTAATTGAGCTAATTTTGTGCAACTGATAAGAAAAAGTATTGCCAGTTTGGCGGTCAGCTAGCTGATTTGCAGACGCCAGCTAAAGGAATCTGGGGAGAATCTTGGTTAATGAGGAGGAAAGTTGTCCTGAGTCAGAGCCACACAAATTAATGATGTAAATTAAACATCATTGATAGGCAATCAAGGTTGTAATGGGGCTTATGATTGCGCTAATTAAAATGATAATACGCCTCATCGTTGTGGGCAGTGCTAAATGGGGGGGATCACTGAGTTGGCTTATTAGCATGGCAGTAGCTAATGGGGTGAGCACTCTCAGACTGTTGGCTTATTAGCATAGCGCTATTAGCATGGTATGGTTATTAGCGGAGCTAATTGTGATTGATGCTTTTACTTCCACAGGCGCTGAAACCTGAGAAACATGGCTCGGCCAATCACATCAAAGCACGCTCGGTGTCATTCTGCATGCCTTCCAATGTGCAGCCGTTTTGCAGCACAGTACCGTCTCCTAACAGCCCAGTTCACTGTTCTGTGAATCAGAGGGTAAGAATGAAGAATTAATGGTGATGTGTTGATGTGTGAGTGTTCTTATGCAGAATGTTAAACCTGATGTGTTATTGTAATATCTGTGGCATTGGTGGGTGGGGCAATAGTGTTAGCCAATATTTTATCCCATAATATGTAAAAATACATACTAATTATGTTTATAATTGTGATTTTTTAATTGGTGGGCTTTGTGGGTTATTTTGTATGTGAATGTCATGCTGAAAAAAAACAGCCTGGCCAGTCACACTTCATTCATTTAGTTCATTACCAAATGGCTTGACCACCATGACCAAGTGTGTTTACCACCACGACCAATACGACAATGCTCGTTGATCATCATGACTAGTCATTGAAAATGATTACGTACAGAACCAAGTTAGTCAACCAGTATGACCAACCCAACCAAACTGCTTGAACAGCTCTACTAAAGTAGTCACTCAATATAATTACCATATTTTCCACACTATAAGACGCACTTAAAATCCTTTAATTTTCCCAAAAATCATCAGTGTGCCTTATAGTCTGGTGCTCCTTAAATATTAACCAGTCAGGTTGTAAGGAGCAGTAAAGCCATACTTTGGAATTAAAGCTTTATACAGGAGTTTTATTGAAGTTAATAAAACTGAGCACCAAGGCTGAAGCAGTATTAGCATAAACCGCTAAGTGCTAGCTCGTCCAGGCTTTCCAGAATACTCAGGGCTCCTCAATGTAGCGCTGTTGGGTGGCATAATCCATTAACCATGGCTACCGCTAGTGGTAGCAGCTAATACTAATGCTCTTTAAAATAATGACTTTAAAATAAGTTTTTTTTTTTAAGAATTACAATTTTGTTTACTTTACTTAGCTTTCAGTTACCCTCCCACCACCACCCCCACTCAGCAGCGAGACCTGCAGAATTAGAAGGAAAACATGGCGACACCCCTGTTCCTTTCTAGTGGCGAATAATGCGACTTATAACCCGGTGCGCATTGTGTATGAAAATAGACCAGAAAATAGACGTTCCTTTATAGTGCGCCTTCTTATCTGTTGCACCTTTTAGTACAAAACATTCGGTAGCGTAACTACCAGCTTGGTCAAGTAGAACGCTGAATGCTGATAGACCAGCTAGTCCTTCAAACAATTGGAACACACTTTACGCTAACCAGATTGACCTATGAGTGTTTTCATTACTGCACTATTTAGTCCAGTTAAATTCGACTAAAGTAATCACACTAAGGTGTGAACCAAAACAACACACCAATATCAAATAAAAAAGAAAAGTCTAAACTCACTCTCTCACTCTTTCTCTCTCTCTCTCTCTCTCTCTCTCTCTTTCTCTCAGGAGGAGATGTGTTTGGGTGTGGGTCAGCATGTGCTATTCACTCCTCCCTCACCTAAACCAATCCCATCAACCCCAACATCACGAAGAAAGGTAAATACCTCTGTCTTTCTCTCTCTCTTTCTCTCACATCAAATTAATTGTGATTATTATTGCTGTTTATGGTTGTGAACTGTAATTAATTGTCTAGTGCCTTTAAAAAAGTACTGCCAGTAGAATAAGACCCTCTTGGGCAGAAAAATACAAACGAACCTATTAGCACTATGCCTAATGCCAGACGTGAGCTATATGGGCAAAAGTCCCCCCACACTGTAAACGTAAATGTTGTTTGAACTCAAATGATTTAAGTCTGTTTTACATAAAATTGGATATTTCTAAACAATACTATTACTACTAATACTACTAATACTACTATATACTAATACTATTACTAATACTATACTATTTTGAGTTAGTTGAACATTTGTGAGCAGATATACATTTAAACTAAGATATTTGAGTTGAACTAACTTGTTTCCATTGGCAGCTTTTTTATTTTTTATTGGCTTCTGTCAGAATATATTTGCATACTGGGTGTGTCCAACTGTTTCTGACTAACACTCACCATTAGTGTGTAGTGATTCCTTCTGGGCTACCTTAGAAATAAACAAAAAATTCCCCTTTAGTTGTAATAACTTGATAATTATGCTAACTTAAGTTTTCGTAACTTTTTTAGGCAACGGGTTTCCTCAATTTTTTTAAAGTAAATTCAACTTATCCGGGCTTACAGTGTAGTATTGAGCTTTTGAGCAGTAGAACTGTGATCTGGAATGATGGAGATCCATCCAATATTTTTGGGGTGAGATGGGCAATTGGGGATGAGTTGCCTTGGTGATCATTTGACACCCTGACCTCAGCAATGCTTTTGTTTCTGAAGGCAATCAAATTCTCACAGCAATGCTCCAAAATCCAGTAGAAAGTCTTCTCTGCATCATTAATTTTGTGTGTGATTTTTGCAGAAGAGTGGACGCACTCAGAAGATAGACGATCTGTTTGATCTGCTGGTTCAGAGTGGAGGTAAGCTGCACAGGAACTTGGGTTCTGTTGGTTCTATTGGTTCTGTAGATGTTCACTGTTCTCCAATCAGTGCTGACTCTCTTCTCTATCTCTACAGAAATCTCCTCCAATTTTAGACCCACCCCGGACCCAGCTCTGTCCCGCCTCTGCGCCAGTAGCCCATCCCCAAGCTCCTCCCCTCTCCATCACTGTACCTCACCACTTACTCCCTCTGCCCCAGACACGCCCCCCAGACCTCCAGCTGAGCTGACTCCGCCCAACAGGTGGCAGAGCCCCAACAGAGGCGTAAACGGCCGTCTAGAGGATTTCCTCGAGAGCACCACTGGAAAGCCCTTGCTGGGGGTGGAGTCTGGAAGTCACGTGACTGTGATTGATGAGCTTCACAGTCAACTACTGAGCACGCCCAGCATTCTGGATCATCCTGCTTCTCCAATGGACACATATGAGTTGGGACTTTCCTCCAGTCACACCGGGCTGGAGCTGGCCGAGTCCGCTCTCAGCAGCATGGAGTGGCTGGACCTGGGCATCGGGGGGTCAACTGGGGACGGAACAGGACACACACAATCCTGTGTGTTTTCTACAGACTTTCTGGACAGCCCAGACCTTCAGCTGCACTGGGATTGTTTATAGCCGAGTGATCTCTCTCACACACACACACACACACACACACACACATATATATACACACCTTAAAGAAGTATTTTAAAAAGCTGTAAGAATATGATTTCATCCAAACATTTGCTCTAAACCTAAATATAGTCGATCAGGTCTATACTGTTTGGTGTCTCCTTCTCCTTAAGCTTCGCACTGAAAGCAATGAAAGCAGGCAAAATGGACAAAAGTATTGGGACACCTGCTCATTCATTGCTTCCTCCAAAATCACGGGTATTAAAAAAGAGTGTATTCTGCTTTTGTTGGAGTAACTGTCTCTACTGTAATATTATACTGTACCCCTCTAGCCCAAACCTGGTATTAGGCATGTTTTAATAACTTAATGTTTATTTATATGCTTCAGAGATTCTTCTATTCCACTGGCCATACTTTTCTACATGGACTAGACAAGCTGTCAACTTTGCATTAGCACATCTGTGTCACCAATGGATGCAACTAAAAGGTCCTGAAAGCAGATATATACAGACTCAAGCTGTAGTAACTCAAGAAAGTGAAGCAATAATCACTATACTCAGCCTCTCTATCATGCCCTGTGGTTTAGTAACAGCAGATTAAGCAATATAATGGTCACATAAAGGTAGGTTACCTACTGAATGTACTGTATTTAAGAACATCAGCTTTGATGTATCCAGGTTTATGCCAATGTCTGTAGACTTTACTAACCACCTTAAGCAGGGGGCTCATTAATGGTCCTGGAGATCCACCACCCTGGAGGTTTCAGATCTAAGGCTGTGTTCAGACTGGAGTCAATTTGGATTCTTTTGTTTTAATCTGGTTTGTTAAAATGACTGTTCACACTGTTATTTGCAAGGGATAAGATCGGATTTGTTTAATTGGTCATTACAAACATATCTCCTTTGGTTGCTGTGGAATCAAGGTTGAGGTGTTGTGACAAAAAAGACATGCTAAAATCTTGTAATCACATTTAAATGAACTCCAAATCTCCAAATCTGATTTCATGTGGTTTCCAGACTATTAAAAAAATATATCTGGACGCTATATAAATATGCTCCAAATCAGATATGGGCTGGCACTCTTAACATAGCCTGATACACATGAGTTTATAATGTTCTCAGGTCCCTAATGGCCTGTTTACCTGGTTTAAGTGTGTGAGATTATGGTATTGGGTGAACTCTTGCGAGTGGTATGTCTCCAAAACCAGGAATGAACACCCCTGACCAAAAACAAAACCCTGAAAGAGAACCCTCTCCTGGCCTCTGATTCAGCACTAAAATCCCTATCTAACACTCCCAGGCAAGGTTTTTATTTTTATGACCCGAAGATAGTGAGCTGTTGGCTGCAGAACGCAGCAATAGCATTTGAAGCCAGCCCTGCTGATGCTGAGAACCCAAGTGCCTCACGTCCCTCCGGCTGCATGAATGTCTCTCACATGTCTGCGTTTCTGTACTTTTCTATTCTCCTTGTTTTTAATTGCACAACCAATTCCAAATAAAAGCCAGTCTGTTTCATTTTGCATAGTCCTTTGATTAATGTGGCTTCAGTAACGCAAAGAGTAGGTGTGGTCTGTTGCCATGGCGCCGTAACAATGTTGTAACCGCGGGAAACCTGGATGCCGTTGAAGTGATGACTCACATTTTTTTGTCAAACTTATTCCCCCATAATCCCTCGTGACCCAGTTTATCTATTTTAAGCTCTGAAATTCACTCTGCTTGTTGAGCTTCAGCAGAACACTGAGCATCTCCTAAACCTCCTGCCCCTCCATACTGATGATCCCGCCACCCCTGGAGAACAGGATCAGTCCCAAGCTGTGGATCAGAATCAGTTTTCGAAACTAAACTAAACTGAGTGTTTTCTTTGTTGATGTACTCTAACTTTTAATACTATATTATTCTATTGCACTCTTCATTACCTTCATCACAGTTAGTTCTGACCCTGCAATGTGATTGTCTGAGAGCCATTTTATGAGTGACATTATTAGCTGACACACCTAGCAATGATGCAGTGCTAAAAATCGAAATTCAAACCATATGCGATGTCATTAAACACCACTGGGAGCCCCTGGATCCCATAGGCACAGTGCAGAAGCGCCATGTGTCCAATAGGTGGTGCAGGCAAAGACGTGGTCCACACAAATAAATAAGCCCAGCGATAACAAAATATGCATTATTACACACGTTATCAGCCACCAATATAAGGTTATGAGTTGTTATTATTAAAATAAAAGCTTAAGTGTATATATTTTACAGTTAATATAGGGGAGTATTTTAAGCTTTTTAAATTTAATTATTTAAAAAAACATTTTTTTTCAGTCAAACAAGCGCTGAACTTCTACACAGATCTACACAGATTGCTCTCCTAAAAAATGTTTATTTCTGTTTATTTACAGTACACTTAGATTTCCACAATTTTGACTGAAATGGCCGATAAGGCAGAGCTTACAGCGCAGCTACAAGCAGAGCAGCAATGGAACTATTTTAACATGCGGACTGTTTCTAACCAAACCGATCGCATTTTCTCATCCTGTTTAACTCAAAATCTTTTAATAAACAGTGATAATTGAACTGTGGTATAATCTCAATAATACATTCGAGGTTAGTGCTATAACGTGTCATATTGGTACTGCTGTGCTGATCTACAGTACTCTGCCTTCGGCCTCGTGCCTATGACCGCATCAGCAGTGCCAATATGGCACGTTATAGCACTCCCTCTCGTGTATTATTGCTTAAATATTGATTAAATATCTGTTGCATTTGTCAGTGTTAAGTAAAGGCGGTGCTTTCATGTTGAATCATGGCAAAAAAAACACATTACTTTAAGCTCAATTATGTGGCTTAAAAGTTGTAGAAAAATCCATTTGCCCTTTCACGTTCCAGTAAATATCGGTTTGTCTGGTCATGCACAGTTACATAATAATTCAATAAATCACAATTACTCTTTTATTAGCCAAATATACAAATATTCAGTTGTTTGCAGTAAAACAAACAATTAAACAAGACCAATTTAAAGAGCTTAACACAACTAGTAAATAAATGTATTCTCCACATTTAAAACACAAAATGCTTTTTTTAGGGTCCTTTCAAGTAAATCTTGTTTGGTTTAGACTTTTAGTTAGTTCCAACCCAAAATAGCAGGTGTAAAAGTACTGGTCTTGAATCTACTGAACCATGATCCAGTTCATCCGAAGCATGAAAACGCTTTTCTAGATGGTTCAGGCCAGAGCCAACCCAAGGCATACTGGAATTGTGTGACGGAGATATCAGGATAAAAGTCATATATATTTTTAGATAACATTGAATAATACAAATAACATGGTATACATATTATTTTCATAGTTGGCACAAGAATACTAGGTAAATGTCAGCTGTTGCCACCATTGGGCAAATTTAGATCTTTTTGTTCTGGATAGGTTAGTTAGCTGCTTAGCTGACAAAATGCACCCAGCAGATTTTACAGCACTTCATGCTTCTCTTTGCCAACAACTTTTATGGCGATGCGGATTTTATTTTCCAGCAGGACTTGGCACACTGCCTACACTGCCAAAAGTACTAATTGGTCTTATATATTATTCAAATTTTCTAAGACATTGACTTTGGGTTTTCATTAGCTGTAAGTCATAATCATCAACAATAAAATAAATAAACTATTAAAATAAATCATTCTGTGTGTAATATATACATACGTATACATAATATATATATATATATATATATATATATATATATATATATATATATACATATATACATAATATATACGTTTCACATTTCAAACTGAATAACTGAAATAAAATAACATTTCAATGATATTTAAATTTTTTTAAATGCACCTGTACTGTAACTGTAGAATTAACCTTATTTATAAACTGAAATAAAAAGGAATCCAGAAGAATCTGTTACACATATTCTGCTGCATGATATGTTCATTAAACAGCAGGCTGAAACCAAAACTAAACAGACTAAATGTACAGTATACAATGTAACAAATACATGAACCTTGGTGCGGACATTGGATACAGCCTTTTACGTATCCAATGCCCATCAGTTTCACCATTGTTTGGAAGGAATCTTAGTCCAGCCCTCATGGACAATGTCCTTCAGTTTACTAATATTCTTTGAGTTTTGAGTTCTGCAATCACCTATTGTACTTCCACTATAATTACACCAAAGATTTTTTATGGGTTTGAAGGCATCTCTGGTTACCACTCCAGAATCTTCCAGGACTTCTTCTGAAACCAGGCATCGGTGAACTTTGAGGTATGATTAGGATCACTGTGCTACTGAAAGAACCACTAATGGCCAAGACATCTCCACAGGTGTTCTGTTTCACTGTTATTTTAGTGCAGTTTCAACCAACCTCCTTGTGATGTTAG
This sequence comes from Astyanax mexicanus, assembly GCF_023375975.1. NCBI lineage: Eukaryota > Metazoa > Chordata > Actinopteri > Characiformes > Acestrorhamphidae > Astyanax > Astyanax mexicanus. The sequence goes on along the minus strand of NC_064410.1, from coordinate 13,069,566 downwards.
CTCTCATAATCTTTTAGACCTTAAAGATATTTAAACTATCCTTGAGGCAAAATAGCTTCAATCTGTGTGTTTAAGGAATTAAAAATCTCTACAGCCATATCAGTGACTACATTGTGATGAACATAAAGCTCAGTGTTAAAGATTAAAATTAAAATTAAAATTATCCAAAGCTTCCACACACAGCTTCATCATCATCTCTAAACAAAGAGAACCAAGTTCTATATAATTATGTATAATTTCTCAAACTCCTGACGGGCAGTGTGTGTGCATTACTCTCTGTACTGTAGTAGTAATAATAACACCAGGGTCTCATCATTTTTCTCACAACACCTTGTGTGGGATAACATTAGCCTGCAGAACTGCTTCACTAAACGATGCAGAACGACTCTGTTCTCGCAGGTTAATGCTGCGGGCTACATTGACCTTGTCACTGGTCACTTTGTAGGCTGATATTAATGAGAGAAGCAGTCAGGCGTTTTCTGACTGACCTTCACATGCTCTGCTCTTACGTTTCTCAGCTCAGGCCTGTCACATGGTGTGGGATGGAAGCTGGTTAGATGTATAGCACTGAGATTCACATTAACTAAGGGAATACACTACACCACCTCAACCACAACAGCAGCAGTGAAGGTAAACTCACAAGTCATTTTCACAACAGAAGAGCAGCAAGAAACCCTGTGTAGAAAGTATTGAATTCTGCTGAACCTTTCTGATTCTACTGACTCCTGTTGACTACTGCTGACCTCCACTGACTCCTACTGAACCCCACTGACTCATACTGAACTATACTGTCCCATACTGACTCCTATTGAGTACTGCTTACACCCACTGACTCCTACTGACTTCTAGTGACCCATACTGACTCCTATGGAGTACTGCTGACCCACACTGCCTTCTACTGCCTTCTACTGACCCATACTGACTCTTGTGGAGTACTGCTTAACCCCACTGACTCATACTGACTTCTACTGAACACTGTAAAAAATAAAACCGTAAAAAAAACGGTCAAATTACTGGCAGCAGCGGCTGCCAAACAAAAACCCTAAAATTAAAGTAAAATACTTTCATTCATATGAAATGTAAAACCAGTAGGTTCACATGCATTTTCATTAAAGGTTTCACATACATACACCAGTATTTTACAATTAAATTTCTTCAATAAAGTGATTTTGATCAACGTTCTGCAGGGAAAAAACTGTTATTTTACAGTTTTTCAGAGCATATTTACAATTAAATTTCTTCAATAAAGCGATTTCAATCAATGTTATGCAGGGAAAAACTTATTTTACCTTTTTTTAACTAACTTCATTGTCTTTCAAGTTGTGAGCTGTTTGATTCACAAATTAATGTGTATTTGACTCATTCAGTGACATTCAGTGACAAACTGTATGATCTTTTCAGAATTTCTCTATTAACAGGCTCTCTGCTCATTTAAAGCAATAAAAAGTGCTCAGAGAGTGAAACCACTTATATTAGCACAGTCTGAAACCCAGCCAGGTGGATAAAACTGCTATGAAACTACATCATGGTGAGCCCTCTAAACTGAACATCTAATTAACATAGCCACGCCCCACAGACAGTTGTTTTTTTTTAGGTATATTTTCTTTTACATAAAAGAAAGAAAAAAACGTTTTATTTCTATGGTTATTTTCTGTATTTTTTTTTAACAATGAATAAAAATAAATAAATAAATAAACCTTACAATTATGAAGAAAAACACTGAGATTTTGGGAAATAAATAAACCTTTAAATAATAACACACACATATAATTACATATAATAATAAGTAATTTTACATACATATCTATATAACTTAAGAACATGGAAAAATACCATAAAAATAATATAGCAATATAGCCCTAAAAATAAGAGTTTTAACCGTAATCTCTCATTAATGTCATAATATGTAAAATTAGAACAGGGGCTTGTAATTAACAGAAAATGTCTGTAATTTGACAGAATTAGACTGCATTAAAAGAAAAGGGATAAATAGTGTAAACATTTAGAGTTATTTTCTGTAAAAATAGGATTTTTTTTTTTACAGTGAACCCTACTGCCCCACACGGACTACTACTGAATTCTACAGAACCATACTGACCCAAACTGTATTCAACTGAACCCTACTGACGCCTATGGAGTACTGCTTAACCCCACTGGCTTCTACTGAATTCTACTGTACCCTACTGACTCCTATTGAGTGCTGCTTACCCCTACTGAATTCTACTGAACCCTACTTATCTATACTGACTACTACTGAAGTGTTGCTTTCCCCTACTGACTTCTGCTGACAATTACTGAAGCCTACTGACCAATACTGACTCCTATTGAGTACTGCATACCCTCGCTGACTTCTACTGAACCCTACTGACCCATACTGACTCATAGTGACCACTGCTGAACCCTATTGACTCCTACTGACTTTTACTGAACCATACTGACCAATACTGACTCCTATGGTCAGTGTTGGGAAGGTTACTTTTAAAATGTAATCCCTTACAGATTACTGATTACATCACTCAAAATGTAATTTGTAACGTAATCAGTTACATTACTTCAAGTGAGTAACGTAATCTGATTACTTTGGATTACTTACAATATTGTCATTTTTTTAAGCCTGAATGAATGTAGCAACCACATATTGCATATTATCCTTTTATTTTTCTTTCCAGTTAACAAATAGATAAACAAATAAAACAGCCTTTTCAATCACTCTATAAAAATACTTATGAAACCATTTCATCAAACAATTTTATGAAACACTTCTATAAATTGATGATAAAACAATTTAAAACCAAACAATGTAACAACAACTGTAAGCTATCTACTTGCAGGTTTGCCACCAGTGTTAATTTTGACAACAAATTTTCATTTAGTCTTAGTCATAGTTTTGTGACGAAAATAGCATTTAGTTTTAGTCACAATTCAGTAATTTAGTCGACTTAGTTTTAGTCAACTTAATGTCATAAGAATATAGTCTACTAAAATTACAGTAAATTTAGTCGACTAAAATGTAAAGGGTGTAAATGTAAATGCTTTTTCATCAGTTCCCTTAAATTATTAACTATACACTTATACGAAATGAAACGTTTAATAACCACTTGAGTAATATTGTTAATGTTTGAAAGTGAAATACATTTATATATGATTTAATGTATATTATTATTATTATTATTATTATTATTATTATTATTATTATTATAGGTGTGTGACTATATATATTTTACATTTAAAATTTTGCTCTAGAAATCAGGTCATAAAACAACTGAATAGTTAAATTATAGTTTAAACAGAGCTGTAGATGGAAAAACAGCTTTTAAATGATCTAGTTTTATCTCCAGCACTAACCCAGCACACCTACTGGAGCTACAGTCTATAAATGAGATCAAAAACACACCTTCACACACTGTCCTGTAGAGATGCTCTCAGGATGTACTGAGAGACTTCATGAGTTAAAGTGAGAAACTTATGAGAAAGTGCTGTAAGGAACTTTACACAGACTTTTGGGTTCATAGATTGACTTATTTTATTGTTTTATTTTGGATATACTATTGAGTTTCTTTCTGACCTGCTCCTGCTTTAACACTAGCTATATCTTTCCCACTGTGAGACTAAACAGATGATCTGATCTTAATGAGTGAGTTCTGTATCAGTTCTGTGTTTTAGTGCACTGCCGAGTTAAACACATCAGCTCATGAAATAACATCAGTATTAAAACGCGGATCTCTGCATAGAGATCTGTGGGACTCTGGTCTGCAGAAGCTGAAAGATTAGTGGTGTTTTTACCGGAGATGGAGTCGCTCCACACGGTTTACACGTTATCTTGTTTTTTGCGACGTCAAAGGAGAAATATATCGCCCCTCTCTCTCTCTCCTTGCTGAACACTGTCGAGTTAACTTCCAGTCGAGCTCCGTAAGTATCGACAGGTTAATTCCCGGGTTTGTAACTGAGCGCGCGGCGCTACTGCAGGAGAGGCGGGTACTGATTGGATGAGTACCCCGCTTGTCCCGCCTCTCCACCTTCGCTAAAGTAGCAGTGATTGGATCTCTTCCTAACTGGTCACTACCTTTCACAGAACTAAATCAGTTCTGATTGGATTTCGTCCCTGCCAAACATTTTCGTCTCGTTTTTATTCGTTGACCAAAATGTCAATTAATTTCGTCTCGTTGTGTGTGCGGAGCCGCTGTCTGCCCCTCCTCCCTGTGTGTGTGGGCAGCGAGACGGGAGGAGGGGCAGACAGTTCCCTGTCATATCAGAGCGATTCACCGCAAAATGTTATTTGCGTTTTGTCAGTGTTGGAAGAGCAAAAAAATAGGAAAGTACCGCAATGTAATCCTTTAATTTTAGCAGAGTAACTGTAATCTGATTACCATTTACTGAAGCAGTAACTGTAACGGATTACAGTTACTTATAATTTGTAATCTGATTACGTAACGCCGTTACATGTAATCCGTTACTTCCCAACACTGCCTATGGTGTACTGCTTAACCCCACTGAATTCTACTGAATTCTACTGACTCCTATGGAGTACTCTCCACTGACTTCTACTGGCATCTACTGAAACCCTACTGACCAATACTGACTCCTATTGACAACTGCTGACTCCTACTGACGTCTACTGAACCCTACTGACCCGTACTGACGCCTAGTGACCACTGCCGACTCCTATTGGCAGCTACTGACCCGTTCCAACTTTCACTAATCTTTACTGTCTCCTATCGATTCCATCTGACTCCTACTAACTCCTCCCAAACTCAACTGAACCCTACTGACTCCTAATGACTTCTACTGACCCTTACTGACTCCTACTAAGCACTGCTGACCCCTACCAACTTTGACTGATCCCTACTTATTCCTACTGGCTCCCAATGACACATACTGACCTTTTCTGACCCTATTAACCCCTGCTGAACCCTACTGATTACTATTGACCATACTGACTCATATTGACTGCTTATTGCCCTTCCTGACTACTAATGACCCCTTTTGACTCCTTTTGTGTGTGTGTGTGTGTGTGTGTGTGTGTGTTACTAAGCACAGTACTGGGCATTTGCCTTTGTTACCTTTATTTTCATTCAGAGTGAAAGAGAAAGAGAGAGAGAATGTTAGTATCTGTTTGTTCTGTAGAACTGGTTCCACTATTGACGATTGATCATCATGCTGCCACCAGTGGTGAACCCTCTATACTCCTCCCCGTCTTCTTCCTCTGTAAAATGTTCTCTCATTTTTGGGGTGTCTGTTCTCACAGTGCTTTTCTGAAAAACAGATATACTACTAGTGCTTCTACTACTAATACTGCTACTATTCTTACAATTACTATTACAACTACTTCTAGAACTAGTTCTGCTACTATTACTGACACAGCTACTCATACTACTACCACTTCTACTACCAACCTGTCTACCACTACTGATGCTCCTTCTGCTTTTGTTGCTTTTACTACTAATACTACTGCTACAAATACTACCACTAATGCTACTCCTCCTTCTCCTACTACTGCTACTGTACAGTGTCAGTGAAGGGAATTATGGGCCGTTGATGAGGGAGGATTAGTTCCGCTTCTCTATTGTTGTAAATATATTCCATCAGATTTCCAACTTCACCATTTTCATTCCTGTTATGTTTTCCCATAGTTACCAAGAGATCAGTGTAGTGTGTTTCTATCCAGAATGTGGACCTTGTGATGTGTGTGTGTGTGTGTGTGTGGGGGGGGGGGGGTTGGTGGTATTGATCCAACATCATTAATCAAATCAACCATCAGCCCTGCAATGATCTGCTGATCATCATCATCATGGTCTCATCAGCAGTGTTGATGAGCATCAGCTGAGTGATGACATCGTCCTCAGCTTCATCGCTCATCCTCATCACCGCTGTCTCGGGTTCTGATAGAATTTGGATAATATAATATTTAATATATTTGTTATGTAGACTATTACTGCAGTATTGCTAGGCATAGTATCTAGCAAGTAGCTGGTATCAGGGGATTATGCAAAAATATTTGGAGCATTTTTGGAGCCCATTTTTTTAGTTTAATAACAATAGTAGACCTAAAAGAACAAAATATTACAAAATAATATTGGTATGCTTTTTCAGTTTTTTAAAGACATTCAATGGAAAAATACAGGTATATGGTTAATAAACCATCAAAAATCAAAGCTATTTTATGAAATTTGAATACAACATTAAAACATTCATTTTACCTTTTTAAAACATGTATTAAGTACATAGGTAACTATAAATTGTATTTCAATTTAATTGTTTTCATTTTGTAAACATATATTGTTACCATAAACAGAAATATAGCATATAAAACAACAGTACTTCTGTCTTGCATATACAAAAAAAATTAGTAACTTTTTGAGTAACACAAAAGTAATGCAATAGTTATTTTTACTGGTAACTAGTTACTATTTTAGTGGAGTAACAACTGTTTTGGAGAAGTAACTAGTAACTATAACTAATTCCTTTTTTAAAGTAACATGCCCAACACTGATTCTACAACAAACTGGAAATGTTACCAATTTATAGTCAATCGGGCACTAAGACCAGTAATTCAGTGATCTAAAGCAGGGCTAAACAGAAACGCCTGAGCACTTTCTTTTACAAAAGAAATGGCATTCATCATACTAGAGACAACAACTAGGCATTTTAAAACGAATGAAAAATGAATGGGACAAAGGAATGAGACCTTTAACAACATGACAACACCCTTGTTCCTTACTATTGTCGCATAAAATGCACCTTATAATCCAGTGCGCCTTATGTATGCAAATGGACAAGAAAATAGACGTTTGTTAGTAGGTCGCCTTATAATATGGTGCGCTGAATAGTCAGTAAAATACGGTTAATGTAAACAGTGGTTTAGGTTAGCAGCAGTTTAGCTGTGGATCAGGTAGAAAAGTGTTTGTTGTGACAGAAGCATCGTGTTTTAATCTATAGTTCAGCTGTACAATGTTTTAACCGCCTGGAGAGACGGGTTTAGCTGAACCTGAGCTAAACCCTCCTGAGTTAATGACAGAGCAGCCCCTCCGAGTGTGTGTTCACCTCCCGCCGCTGTGTTTCTGTATGAGATCACTCTGAATGCCCTCACGGCTGCTGACGGCAGGAGAACCGGGAGCTGGAACGTCCACATTTATCAGCTCTAATGGCTTGCCAGCTCATCCACACACACACACGCACACAGGCGGTTTTAACTGCCGGAATTCATTAGGGGATGTGCAGAGGTAAGAGGGTCTGGGTGCTGTGATGTTGCTGGCCTGTTGTTGGGTGATTTATTCAGCAGGAGGAAAGCTAAGAGGTCAGCACTGTATCTCCACCACTGCTCAACACTCAACAACATGCTGCTGTTCTACATCCCACCACCAGGTGCTGCTGCTCTCAGTGAGATCTTTCTACTGGGGGCTGTTTTTCCACTGTTGCAGAAGCGCTGCAGGACCAGTAACAGCAGCCTGGTGAAGACAGTACACTCCTACAGCTGCTACACAGGGGGCTGTAAGCCAGGGGTTTTCAAACTGGGGCCATGGCCTTCTCGGTGGCCTCAATGCAGCGCTAGAGGGGGCTCAAGAAAAAAATCAGGAGAAGAATATCTTATGTGTAATTTTTAATACCAATACTGGTATAAAAAAAATCACTACTGGGCCTGATAACCAGAGGTGGAAAAAGTACTGAAAATTGTAATTAATTAAAAGTATCTTTACTTTGCTAAAATTCTACTCAAGTAAAAGTAAAAGTACCCATCTAAAAATCTACTTGAGTAAAAGTAAAAAAGTACTCAATTTAAACTTTACATTGAGTAAAAGTTACATAGTTACTTTTAATTATTTGATGTAAAAAAGTACAAATCATAAATCAAATAATAATTTAATTAAATAGTTTGGACCTTTCAGGCAGTATTTGTTCAGACCACCCCATAAAACATTTTTTAAGAACAAGTGGCACAGGTTTCTAGCACATATCGATGGGTAGCATTACTTGACAGAACACCGGTTCCACTAGCGTCTCTCCCGCTAACCCTAATAAACACTGCTGGAAAAAGTTCAGCTTCACTGCCATGGAGAACAAAACTCAATTTTTTTAAATTCAAACTATTTGTTTTTTTTTCCCCATCATTTATTTTTTTACTCAGTATCGGGAAGTTTTCCAAAGTGGTGAAGTAAATTACTTGCGTCAAAATGTACTTGAGTAAAAGTAAAATGACCTAATTTAAAAACTACTTTAAAAATTGCAAATTACTCATAAAATGTACTCAATTACAGTAATGTGAGTAAATGTAATTAGTTACTTTCCACCTCTGCTGATAACATGCTCTTGTACTAGTTACTCGCTTCATTAAAATACTTGATAAAGCCTCTACAAAATATGTTTTAATTACTCGTGGTTTGTTAGAGAACACTAGTGAACAAACAGCATCATGAAGACCAATGTACTCACCAGACAGGTCAGAGATAAAGTTGTGGAGAAGTTTAAAACAGGGTTAGGTTATAAAAACATATCCCAAGTTTTGAGCATCCCAAGGAGAACTGTTCAATCCATTTTGTGTGGCTGAAAAGGAACACCGGTTATCACCCTGAATGCACCATCCCCAAAGTGAAACATGGTGGTGGCAGCATCATGCTGTAGAGAAGATTTTCTTTAGCAGGGACCAGGAAGTTGGTCAGAGAGGATAAAAACATGGATGGGGATAAATACAGGGCAATCCTGGAAGAAAACCTGGTGGAGGCTACAAAAGACTTGAGACTGGGAAAGAGATACAAGACAATGACTCTAAACATACAGCCAGAGATACAGTGGAATGACTTAAATCAAAGAATATTTATGTGTTAGAATGGCCTGAAAGTCCTGACCTAAATCCCATTGAGCTTCTGTGGCAAGGCATGAAAAGTTCTGTTCACAGACGCTCGCCATCCAACCTGACTGAATCTAGAGTCTCAGTCTCTAGATGTGCAAAGCTGAAACTGCAGTGAAAGGTGGCTCTATGAAGCATTGATATAGGGGGCTGAATACTTTTACACCTCACACTTTTCTTCCACTTCACAATGATGTGCTATTTTGTGTTGGTCTATCACTTAAAATCTCAATAAAATACATTTAAGTTTGTGGTTGTAAAGATGACAAAATGTGAAAAAGTTTAAGGAATACAAATACTTTCAAAAACCACTGTACGCAAGCAGCTCATTTAAGCGAACAGCAATTTTTTTTATTCTTCATTCTGGGGGGGGGGGGGGGGGGGGGGTCAGCACACATATAGGAATAGACTTTGATGATTGACTGTTGTCAGAGTTTGAATCAGTTAGTGGAGCTCCTGTGTTTTATAGCAAAATAGCAAAACACCAGAAATTTAAATTTAAATGAACACACCTCACTTCCAGGCCACCACGCCCATCAGTGTAGCTATATTCCTAAACTCTGACGCTATTTTAACAGGGTGTAAGACAGCAAAGAGCATCGCGTCACGCCTTGTGCAGGAAGTACAATAAGGCCCTCTGCCTCTCTTTGTGCATGAGCCCAACCCACAGATTTCCCAACACTTTCCTCGGGTCCTGACCGGTCAAGAAAATGGTCTGAGACATAGGCCTACATTTGCTATTTTTTATTTTATAAAAAGCTGTGGTGTGATCATCACAATATAGCACCCAATCACACTGATTGAATTTCACAAATTGTTATGGTTGTATACCTGAGTTCATCCTGGGTGTATCTGAGAATTCTCATGTTTGGCCCTATAATGCCTCAGCATTGAGGAGGTGGATTTGCTAAAATATGACAGTTCTGTCAAACAAATGAGACATTTAACCTGCAGAACATAATATGGTCGCATATGGGCTCCAACTGGTCGCATATGGGCGTTACAAAGGCGTTCCCTGCGTCATCCAATTAAATCATTTTAATAAATAGGAAATGCTTTTATACAAGTGATTATTATTTCCTATAAAGTAATACATATGAATGTGTATTTATAGATATAATCATTTGATTGAGCTTCATTACACTGTCTACTGAGCAGTATATAAGCTAACGAAAGCAAACATTTCCAATTAAATTACATATTAATATTTAAAAAACCCACCAGAGACCCCAACAATCACAGCAGCCTTTCTCCGCGCTGACAGAGACCCTGTAAATCAGCAGGGATTTAACAAAGAACCGGGAAGCCTGAAACTTCTCTGGACGCTTAAAATGGAATTTTTTTTTAAGTGTTTTTATACACTGCGCATATCAGGCAAACATCTGGTCTCTAATTGGATAGATGCATCGCGTTGGACAGATTTATTTGCATAAAGTTCAGCTCGGCTCAACTTTTCATCGTATCGCATCCCCCGATCTTGACGCATCGGAGCTATGATTGAAAATGAATGGGATCCGTTGCTGTGCGTTGAAGCGATGGAGCAATGTAAATGCACCGTTAGTGATGACTTGCTGAAACCGATACTCACACCAATGCGGGGTTTGCTCAAGGAGCTCAACACATGTGCCGACGCATCAGTGTTGCCGAACCCATCACTAGTTATATTCCTTAATACCAATAAATGCACTGAACAAGCATCGTTTACTCCTCCAATGTGGCAGCCACGCTGACAATCCAGGAGGCAGGCTATGCGGCATCTAAGCATAAATGTATGAATAAACTTCAACTTATATAGCGCCTTTCTAGAAACCCAATGATGCTTTACATTTTACACATATTACACACAACCATTCATACTCAGCACTCATCCTCACACCGGTGAGAAGCAGCAGCCAATAGTGCACGACGTACTCTTAACCAGAAACGACCGTCCACCTGAAGGACTGCATTGGGCACTACAGCATTTACCCAGAATAGAGTGCCAATTCATAGCTGGGCACAGTCATACATAGATTTATACACGCACACAAAATGACATACCACACATACTGTATACACCAGATACATTTAGAGAACTAAATTCCCTAGTATCCAATTTACCTGATCTCCATGTTTTTGGACTGTGGAAGGAAACCGGAGTCCCTGGAGGAAACCCACTGCAGACACCGGGAGAACATGGAAACTCCGCCCAGACAGGGACTTGATCCCAAGCCCCCGGTGCTGGGAGATGAACCTGCTATCCACTAAGCCGCCGTACCGCCCATGCCGTCTTTGGTCTCTCCCATGAGAGTAAGGTAGTAGAGGGTGAGCTTGTCCAGCAGCTTTAGCTTTAGTCTCCTACATGTTGATGAATAGATTCTCAATTACTCCAGTGACACTATTAAGAACTTTCATGCTGTATTTTCCCTTTATTTATGAATGGAGTGAGTAAAAGCTAACTACACACTATGCATCCTATGGGCCTGGAGTTTCCTGATTCCCTGTATGTTACAATAAAGGTGATTTTAGGGCGATCCAGTGTCTTAATAGGATTACTGCAGTTATCTGATTCTTAAAGTAGTCATGTACACAACATTGTACAAGGTCTAAATCTGATTAAGAAATCTGATAAAAAAAAGAGAGCTGGATTTTTAGCTCAGTAATCAGATTTCTCTGTGTGTGTGTAGTCCATCTCTCTCTCCATCCATCACTGTCTGTCTCTTTCTCTCTCTGTTCCATCTGCTGTTTAAAGACTGATGGAGCTGTATCTGCTGTGTGTGTGTGTGTGTGTATGTAACAATCTTTAGTAACCCCACTAGACCAGCATTTGCTCTCTAGCATGCCGCACACTGCTCTCTCTCTCTCTTCATCATTCTCTCTCTCTTGGTGAAGCTGATGACGCAGAGTGTTGGGCTGACGTTGGCTCGGCTGGTTGAATCGGTTGTCCGGGTGTTTTGGAGACTGTGCCATCGAGGTGTTCGCTCACTGCTGTCACTGAGCGTCAGTTCTCCTCCGCTGCTCCTCGGTTCCCGTGGCCTCGTTTCAGACGGCGTTTTGGACTGCCTCAGTTTTGGCAGGCAGAAATTCTGAGCCATTTCTGAGACAATCACGGCGTGGAGCCCAGACTCCTCATCGTCTTCCACAAGCCCTTCAGTTCTGCTTCAAAAGTAGCTAAAATACACCAGCGCCAGGAAAAAGTACCAGCGCCAGAAGTCCTGTAGAGCTGCAGGAGCAGAACCAACACAAGAGAACATAAAAGTAGCTTCCGTTTGCAGGTGTCCTAGATTTATACTCCAATACAAGTGAATGAAATATTTCCTCTCATAATCCATAAAGTTATCACATTAACAAAGACAATTCTGGTGTGAAATGCAGTGTTTTAATGATGAGCTGCTAGTGAGCAATGAGAGGTGGAAGAAGAACTTAACTCTTGTATGGCGTTTGGGTCTGTGGGACCTGTTTTCTATTTTTATCAAAGAAAAAATTTGTGTAAAGGACATACAAGGGTTGAACAAAGAAACTGAAACATTTGTCATTTTAGTGTGGGAGGTTTCATCATGGCTAAATTGGAGCAGCCTGGTGTTCAAGCTTCATTAATTGCACATTGCACCAGTAAGAGCAGAGTGTGAAGGTTCAGATAGCAGGGTAAGAGCACAGTTTTGCTTAAAATATTTCAATGCACACAACATTATGGGTGACATACCAGAGTTCAAAAGAGGACAAATTGTTGATGCACGTCTTGCTGGCGCATCTGTGACCAAGACAGCAAGTCTTTGTGATGTATCAAGAGCCACGGTATCCAGGGTAATGTCAGCAAACCACCAAGAAGAACCAACCACATCCAACAGGATTAACTGTGGACACTGTAAGAGGAAGCTGTCTGAAAGGGATGTTCGGGTGCTAACCCGAATTATATCCAAAAAACATAAAACCACGGCTGCCCAAATCACAGAAGAATTCAATGTGCACCTCAACTCTCCTGTTTCCACCAGAAATTATTGTGGTCTAAAACCAGGTGTTTTAGTTTCATTCTCCAACCCCTGTATATCAGAACAGATTTTCGATTAACATTAACACACACTCTAAACACACAATTTATAGGGAACACCTGTTTTTAATATTAAAGTAGAAGGAGATGACTCTATTACGTTTACTGGTGTACATGAGTCCCTGAGAAACATCAAAGAATTGATGAGTTGTCCTTGACATGACTTACATGCCACTATTTTTGTACATCGCACAAGCAGGAGCTCCTAAAAAAGTTGACCATGTTAGCAACCATACAGAAAAACAAGCCAGTGCTTCCACCCCAACTGAATATAAAACACAGGCCTGTCAACTCTTTCAAGTTTGTGTACTCACCCAACACTGCACAGGGATGGGAAAATCTGCAGCCAGGAGCATCAAAAACCAAAGATAATCCTGGATTAGAATGCCACAAAATGAGGAATGGACAAAAAAAACAAATATAGACAAAGAAAAAACTATATTCATGCATCAAGTGCAAAAAGTACAAATTCAGCAACACACACAGTAAAAATCTGCCCCTCATGTATTATGTAGCCTGGAATGAGAAGGCAGTGTGTTCAGTGGGGATGGTGTGTTGCGTAGACTGGCATGATTACTATACATTCAGCTTGTGTAAAATTTCTAATGAAGTTCAAATTAATTAAAGTTAGTTGAAAATTAACAAACTTTCCACTTATATCTTTAGATTAATTCATTTTCTTTTCCATTTTATTAAAAAACTAACAAAAAACGAGTAGCCCTGTTTAAAATAAATGTAAACATAAGAAAGGTAAAGGGCAAATTTTAATCCTATAAATTTACAGGGGTTGGACAATGAAACTGAAACACCTGGTGTCCAAACTTCATTAATTGCACATTGTTGGTGCACGTCTTGCTGGCGCATCTGTGACCAAGACAGCAAGTGTTTATGATGTATCAAGAGCCACGGTATCCAGGGTAATGTCAGCATACCACCAAGAAGGACCAACCACATCCAACAGGATTAACTGTGGACGCTGTAAGAGGAAGCTGTCTGAAAGGGATGTTCGAGTGCTAACCCGGATTGTATCCAAAAGACATAAAACCACGGCTGATCAAATCACAGCAGAATTCAGTGTACACCTCAACTCTCCTGTTTCCACCAGAACTGTCCGTCGCCACAATAAATTATTGTGGTCTAAAACCAGGTGTTTCAGTTTCATTGTTACTACAGATTAAACAAACAGACTTTATTAAATAATGACGTAATACAAAGAGTAGTCAGAACAAGCAGGGTCAACACTGGTAAACAGCAGCAATAAAGGTTAAAGACAGTCCAACAGTCAAACATGGCAAGGCAATATCAGAGATAAGGCAAAAATCAGGGTAAAACAACAGAAACAAAGTTGGAACACAAAAGAGTCAGAACAGACAATGGGTAAGGTTTCGTAAAGTGAATAAACCAAACGATACTCGGAAAGGTCTGTGTGTGGAGTGAGGGTGTATATATATAGTGGGGTAAACAGGTGAATCCAACACTCTTCAATAGGTGATTGACTTTCTGGTAGTGCCATGTGCACTGTCATGTGATCATGTGATCTAGTAATGTGGTGCAGTGTGTGGTGAATTCTGGGTATTGTAGTCCAGAGGCTGGAGATCACAGGTAGAGCTGAGTGTGGGAGAGACAGGAGCACTTTCAGCACCAGGTGTGACATTCACATATAAATATTATTGCTCATAAAATAAAAGCAGCAGAATTCAAACACAATAGAAACAGTTTTTGGTCACTGATCAACAAGACAAAAATCTTCAAAAAGTTTGAAGATTTGAAGTTTTAAAGCATATAGGACCATCAATTCCAGCAGTTATATCTGAGAAGATACAATATATACTGTATATGGTAATTAATACAGTGGCTTGCAAGAGTATTCATACCCCTTCAACTTTTCTACATTTTTTCATCTTACAATCACAAACTTGTGATTTTTTTTAAGTGTTTTATAAAGATTTAAAGTGATAAACCAACATAAATTAGCACATAATTGTGAAGTGAAATGAAAATTATACATTGTTTTAAAAAATCTTATAAAATAAAAATCTGAAAGGTGTGATGTGCAAAAGTATTCAGCCCCCTTTAATCTGAACCCCCTAAATAAAATCCAGTGCAGTCAGTTGTATTCATGAGTCACTTCATTAGTTAACAGAGTCCAGTTGTGTGTAATTGAGTCTCAGTATAAAAACAGCTGTCCTGTATCAACCTCAGTGGTTTGTTAGAGAACACTAGTGAACAAACAGCATCATGAAGACCAAGGAACTCACCAGACAGGTCAGAGATAAAGTTGTGGAGAAGTTTAAAGCAGGGTTAGATTCTAAAAACATATCCCAAACTTTAAGCATCCCAAAGAGCACTGTTTAATCCACCATCCAAAAATGGAAAATGTATTCTACAACTATAAACCTGCCAAGACATGGCCGTCCACCCAAACTGACAGATCAAGCAAAAAGAGCACTGGCATAAGAAGCAGCCAAGAGGCTCATGGTCACTCTGGAGGAGCTGCAGAAATCCACAGCTCAGGTGGGAGAATCCGTATACAGGACAACTCTAAGTCGTGCACTCCACAAATCTGGGCTTTATGAAAGCTACTGTTGAAATAAAGACAAGAAAGAGATGAGCTCACTTAATGTGTTTGTGAGGACTTGGTACAAAGCAGAAATTGGAGAAAGTTGAAATTTGTTTGTCTGAAGGTGTAGAAAAAAAAATCTGATTTCAGAACCCACATAAAAACTAAAGAAATGGTATATAAAACTATAAAAAACTATAAAAATGGAAGCTATTTAACACTCAAACATCTAATTTTATGTTTGAGTATATTTGGCTAACATCTGAACTCAACATCTCCATCTGACTCATGATGCTCTTGTGAGGATAAATGCAATCAAATTTCCCAATGATGCAATAGAGTAGAAGCTGTTAGAGTAGAAACACAAACAAGACAAACTTCCTTACTTACTTTATTTCTTGTTTCATCTGCTCAACTTCATGCCATTTATTATTTATACATCCATTCCTGCATTTCAGCTCTGCTACACGTTCAAACAAAAACAATACAAGGATACATAATGGGACCATTTAGGGCTAGTATTAAGAGAAAACTTAAAAACTTGAAAATGAAGATGTGCTTTCAAGCAGATGATGTAAACAGGTGATTATAATTATGATTTGCTACAAAGGTTGTATCCACTTTTGTAACAAATGAGTGAGAAGAGATTACCTTAAACACCTTTATCACCAACAAGCTCAACAATACAGAGTTACTATATTCACTAATACCACTTACAACTTTACTGTACACAACACAAGCCTTATGTTCACCATGACCTTTATCACCAACAAGCTCAACAATACAGAGTTACTATATTCACTAATACCACTCACAACTTTACTGTACACAACACAAGCCTTATGTTCACCATGACCTTTATCACCAACAAGCTCTACAATACAGTTACTATATTCACTAATACCACTTACAACTTGACTGTACACAACACAAGCCTTATATTCACCATGACCTTTATCACCAACAAGGGGTGGAAGTATGTGAACCCCTAGGTTAATGACTTTTCTAGGGCTAATTAAAGCCAGGATGTGATGAGATTGGATGTGTTGGTTAAAGCTGCCCTGCTCTATAAAAAAAAAAACACCAGTTTTGAGTTTGCTGTTCTTAAGAAGCATTGCTTGATGTGAATCATGCCTCGCACAAAAGAGCTCTCAGAAGACCTACAGTCAAGAATTGTTGACTCTAAAAGCCTTGATGTTCATGTGTCCATGGTGAGACAGACGCTCTACAAATGGAGAAAGTTCAGCACTGTTGTAACTCTCTCTAGGCGTGGTCGTCCTGTAAAGATGACTGCAAGAGCACAGCACAGAATGATCAATGAGGTGAAGAAGAATCCTAGAATGTCAGGTACAGACACTGGCACATGCTAACATTTGTGTTGATAAATCTACAATAAGTAAAACATTAAACAAGAATTAATGAGAGCTCATGGGAGGACACCATTGAGGTAGACACCGGAGTCCAAAACTCATTGCTGCATGTTTAAAGTTTGCAAAAGAGTGCCTGGATGTTCCACAGCAGTACTGGCTAAATATACTGTGGACATATGAAACCAAAATAAAGTTGTTTGGAAGGAACACACAATGCTATGTGTGGAGAAAAAAAAGGCACAGCACACCATCATCAAAACCTCATCCCAACTGTGAAACATGGTGGAGGGGGCATCATGGTTTGGGGCTGCTTTGCTGCTTCAGGGCCTGAACAGATTGCTGTCATCAAAATAAAAAATAATTCCTAAGTTTACCAAGACATTTTGCAGAAACTGAAGCTCAGCAGAGGATGGATGATGCAACAGAACAGCGACCCAAAACATAGAAGTAAATCATCAACCAAAAGGATTCAACAGAAGTAAATACGCCTTCTGGAGAGTCCTGACCTCAACCCAATTGAGATGCTATGGCATCAAGACCTCAAGAGAGATTCACACCAGATATGCCAAGAATATTACTGAAATGAAACAGTTTTGTGAAGAGGAATGGTCAAATTTTTTTCCTGACTGTTATGGAGGTCTGATCCTCAACTACAGGAAACGTTTGGTTGAGGTTTTTGCTGGCAAAGGAGAATCATCCAGTTATTAAACCCAAAGGTTCACATACTTCCCCCCTCATTGTGAATGTTAGCACAATTCACATAAAGCAATGCTTCTTAAGAACAGCAAACTCAAAACTGTTGTTTTTTTTATAGAGCAGGGAAGCTTTAACCAACACATCCAATCTCATCACATTGATTGGACTCCAGGTTGGCTGACTCCTGGCTCCAATTAGCTGTTAGAAAAGTCATTAGCCGAGGGGTTCACATACTTTTTTCACCCTGCACTGTGAAAGTTAACATGTTGTGTTTCAATGAAATCATGCAAACATATAATGTTTTGTTTAAGCAGACTGTGTTTGTCTATTATTGTGACTTAGATGAAGATCAGAACACATATAATGACCAGTTTATGCAAAAAATCAAGTAATCCCAAAGGGTTCACACACAACACACTCTACAGCACAGAGTTACTAGTTAATGTTAACAACCAATAGAAGAGATTCAGGAAGCCACAAGGCAAGAATATTTTACGTGACTGTTTACAAACGATTTAAAAAAGAACACATTTGGCAGTTAATAATATGTCTTATATGGTTCTTACTTCAATATGTACAGCATTTTAAACACAGGTAGCATTTTAAAGTCATTGTATTTACAGTTATTTTATTTTGCACTACGTTTTCCTATTGTGCAGTGTTATTTTTGTTTAAAAAAAAAAAGGGTAATACATACGACAAAAAAAATGCGAAAATGACAGACATCCCAAGTTGCAAAAGTTGATTTCACCCCCCTCCTTTTTTTTAATTAAAACTTAGAGTACTTAGAGGTGAAATGAGTTTTATATTTTTTTCTTTTTGGAAGGCCCTGCCTCTGCTTTCCCTGCCTCCGCCATGATCTGCTTTCTCTCAGTCACTGAACAAATCCCGTCCGGGAGGGGGGAAAAACACTGCCCGCCCACACTAAAAACTGTCTCACAGACTTTTTGCAGAGAACAGGCCAATCAGAACCCTCTCTGTTTTCTCTCTCTCCTTCCCACACGCGATTAGAGAAAAGTCTGTGGCCTGTGTGCGCGTTTGGGGCACTCGTTCTGAATTCTGGGAGAGTATATGTGACTCGCGGGCATCAGGGAGCCACTACCGAAATGCGGGAGACTCCCGCAGCTTCAGGGAGACTTGGTTTGTCTGAAATGATGTTCTTTATTGATTCTTTGCTCTACAAGTTTGTAGCAAAAAAGGGTGGAAAGGAGCTTATAAGCATAGTAGAACACAAAATTTATTCCATTAAAGATTATTAAGAACTATCAGTGTGGCAGAAAAATAAACTGTTGATGGGGACAAAAGTTGTGAGTCTCTTATAAATCATAGGTCTGATATCCACATTATTTTTGTTACTTATTATGTAATAAAGCATAATGGGAAATAATCTTAGCAAGAATCTAGTTGTAGTCTTGCAAATAGTGATCACCAGTCTTTGCAAAATCTTAGTGAAAAGTAAAAAGTCTGTGACGTGTGAGACTTTAACAGAATTTAGTCTGTTAAAAGTCTTTTCAGAGTCTTTTTAAAGTCTCTTTTCAGTAGTTTTACACAACTGGAATTTGGAAGGCTTAAATCAATGTCCAGGAAAGCCATCCTGTTTCTGTCTAGAACGTAATAAAAATATCTCTATTTGGATATATTCAGAAAATCAGTTCACGGCAGAATTACATGGATTGTGTTAATGTTCTTAGCTTCTACAGCTACCTTTGATGTTATGCTGCGTGTTCTGGTACCTTGTCTTGTTGATTATCATCTACTGGACTCGTCTTTTGATCACGCCCGAGCAGGATGAAGCACTTCTCCTGAGCCGTGGGAGTAAATGAGGAGGAAATGAGGCGAACGATGCTGCAGTGAGAAATCCCAGCTAATCCCAGGTAATCCCATCCTAACCACTGCAGGTACAGCAGGCGGCGGCCTCAGGGCAGCTGTGGATTACACAGAAGAGCAGAGCAGCACTGCTGGACCCAAACGTTCAATTAGCTCCACTCAACACCCACCAAGCTCACAGAGAGAAATGAGAATTATCTCCCTGAAATACACCTGCAGTTTAAAACTGAACATTGTCCCTGACACACAATGTAGTAATGAGCAGTGGAACTGAGTTCTCTGGAATGATGGTACTTCATGCAATACTTTTGGGAGGAGTTGGGTTGGTGATCATTCAACATTCTGAACTTTATAATGCTAACTATACATCACTGAATGTAATCAGCAATACTCCAAAATCTACACTGAAAAATAAACTTTAGTTGGATTCAACTTTTTTAGTAAGTCAAACCAAAAACTGATATTGAATCAGTATAGAAAAAGCTTGTATAGACTATTTGCTCATTTACTTTGTATATCGTTGGTGTCCAATGAAAAACAAGTATCTCTAAAACAGCAACTTTACAGGTGAGAGAAAAAAACGTCTAAGATTTCAATGGAAGTCAATGTAATTTTTTTTATTTATTTTGAAACATTTCTATTGGTCCATTCCAGAGACTGTAAAAAAAGATGGACGCCGTGTCGCCGTTCCCATTCATTCAATGAAAATGAAGCCAAAATCTTCCTCCATGTTGGCGATCCTGATACCTGAGTCTGCGCAGTAGAGACCAAAGGAGGGAGAAAGACTGTGGAGAGACAGCCTACTCATTTGAATAACCCCGCCCCTGAGGGCTGCCTTGTGGTCACAGGCTGCAGAGCGGGTGGAGCGGAGCTGACGGTCTGTTATTGGTCCCACCCATAACCGGCCCTTTACAATAACCACACCTTTTTTGAATAGAGCTGAATAATGATTAAAAAAAAACAAATTCTGTGGGGATATAAACATTTAACAATATAAGCAGAGGTTACACTAGCTGCTGCATTTAAATAATGGAGGTAAAATTTACAGTATATTGAAAAAAACGTGATTGAAAGTTTTGCCATTGAAACCTATGGGGATGGGTGGGGTTACACAGCTTTCTGAAACCGAACAGCAGGGGGCGCCCAACCTGTGGTGGCTTCAGTTTTGAGAGACGATGCTCTGTCCAGCTATACACAGTCTATGGTCCATTCATCAAGAAATTCTGACACATTGTAAGAGACATTCTCTCTGATCATGTTATGTAGTAAACTAAAAGTCGACAAAAATGGAGATACTGTACTTGTTTTTCATTGGACAGCAACGAAATGCTTCAGACTTATAGACTATTCAGAAATGTACAGTGTAAAATTTTTAATTACGAGTAATTGCTTTTTTTATACTGTGATGTATTCTATATTAATCTCTTAGACATTTAACAACCAACCCATTAACAGATGCTTCCTATCCTGTTGGCTCCTGTCATCATCTATTTGCATACTGGGTGTGTCCTCTTGTAATTGACGCTCACTGTCAGTGTGTAGTCATTCCCCCTGCCCTTTCTGGACAGTAGAGGTAATCCAGTTACTCCAACAAGTGCAGCATAACCTCTTTTATAATATTCTTAATTACAGAAGAAACAATGAATGAGAAGGTGCCCCAGTATTTTGTCTGTGTGTTGTATTATGTGATTGGTGGTGCATTGTTAGCACCGCAGTAACACCAGTGTTATAGTGATGTGTTAGTGGGTGTTTTGTTGATGCTTTGCATTTGTGTTTGAGATTTTTTTTGTGTTTAAGGCAGATGGAGCTAACACGTTGAAGAAGCTCAAACCCCACCAACAGTGCTAATTGATAAAACAGTGCTAATTAATTAAAAAGTGCTAATTGATGACACAGTGCTAATTGGTGGGGAATCTTTTTTCCAGTACTCTAGCTATAGACAACAGCACTAAAAGATTATACAAGATTTTGCCATTATTTACAATTCACTACACCAGAAAATACAATTTATCCCATTGTAAGGGAGCCTATAGCACACAACATGATGTTCAGTCCACTAGCATGGCACTTCTTAATTAGAGGGGCATCTCCACTACCAGACTCTGCAACAGCTTCATCCACCAGGCAGTCAGAATCCTCAACACACAGATCCCCCACTACCAGACTCTGCAACAGCTTCATCCACCAGGCAGTCAGACTCCTCAACACACAGATCCTCCACTACCAGACTTTGCAAAAGCTTCTTACACCAGGCAGTCTGACTCCTCAATACACAGATCCTCCACTACCAGACTCTGCAACAGCTTCATCCACCAGGCAATCAGACTCCTTAACACACAGAGCCACCACTACCAGACTCTGCAACAGCTTCATCCACCAGGCAGTCAGACTCCTTAACACACAGATCCTCCACTACCAGACTCTGCAACAGCTTCATCCACCAGGCAGTCAGACTCCTCAACACACAGAGCCTCTACTACCAGACTCTGCAACAGCTTCATCCACCAGGCAGTCAGACTCCTCAACACACAAAGACAGAGCTGAACCCCTCACCACCTCACACCCAACACATTCACACAGAACTGAACTAACCCCCCCCCACCACTCCTTACACACACAAAAAGAACTGTATTAAACCTACCCATCACTCTACACACACACACACTCTCAACACACAGAGACTGTAACTGCTTCTATACCTATCAGCAATATTTGCTGCTAATTCTATTCTGTTAAGAACTACATTCTCTACTTCAGTAACTGCAGGGATCATGAACAGTGTATCACGAAAGTGAGTACACCCCTCACATTTCTGCAGATATTTAAGTATGTCTTTTCATGGGACAACACTGACAAAATGACACTTTGACACAATGAAAAGTAGTATGTGTGCAGCTAAATATAATTTGTAATATGTAAATTTACTCTTCCCTCAAAATAACTTAATATACATCCATTAATGTCTAAACCACCGGCAACAAAAGTGAGTACACCCCAAAGAGAATACACCCCACAAGTGTCCAAACTGAGCACTGCTTGTCCTTTTTCCTCCAGATTGTCATGTGACTCATTAGTGTTACTAGGTCTCAGGTGTGCATAGAGAGCAGGTGTTTTCATTTTTGTAGTACAGCTCTCACACTGTCTCATACTGGTCACTGAAAGTTCCAACATGGCGCCTCATGGTAAATAACTTTCTGAGGATCTTAAAAACGAATTATTAAGATACATGAAGATGGCCAAGGCTACAAGAAGATTGCCAACACCCTGAAACTGAGCTGCAGCACAGTGGCCAAGATCATCCAGCGTTTTAAAAGAGCATGGGCCATTTAAAACAGACCTTGTGTTGATCGTTCAAAGAAGCTAAGTGCACATGCTTAGTGTCACATCCAAATGCTGTCTTTGAAAGAGGCGCAGGAGTGCTGTTAGCATTGCTGCAGAGATTGAAGACGTGGGGGTTCAGCCTGTCAGTGCTCAGACTGTAAGCCGCACACTACATCAAATTGGTCTGCATGGCTGTCACCCCAGAAAGAGCCTCTTCTGAAGTCTGTACACAACAAATCCTGCAAACAGTTTCAACAAAGGATATGGATTACTAAAACCATGTCCTATGATCTGATGAGATCAATATTAATTTGTTTGGTTCAGATGGTCTCAATGTGGCATCAATCAGGTGAGGAGTACAAAGATAAGTTTTTCATGCCTAGTAATTTTGAGGGAAGAATACATTTAGTTATATAAGCTGGACACAGACTACTTTTCATTGTGTCAAAGTATCATTTAGTCAATGTTGTCCCATGAAAAGATATACCTAAATATCTGCAGAAATGTGAGGGGTGTACTCACTTTTGTGATACACTGTATGTTCTATATGTTACAATATGTTACACATATCTGCACATTATCTTCACCACACACATTTTGTTTGTACTGAACCGGTACTGCACTGTCGTGTCTGTTACATTGTCTAATGTTGCTGTATTTATTGTAGTGTTCTAGTGCTATTTTGGCACAATTTGTTGCACAGTTGCACTTTATGTTTTCTATATTGTACTGTTTGTTCCATGTTGCACCATGGTTCCAAAAGAATGCAATATAATTGTGCTGTTTACTTGTACTCAGATGGGAAAACAATTAAAGCATCTTGACTTGACTTGACTAGATGAGCATTGGTTAAGAAATATTATCATAGTTTCTTGATCTAGAGACACATTATCATCATTTTTTGTAGGAAGTGACACCCTAGCAAGGACTCAATAACTTTTTTCCCACAAGAAATGAAGCCAGTAGGACACTTTCTCTTTATTGTCACTGTAGCAACGTTTTTTCAACCGTTGGGGCACCAAGGGGGTGTTTTTTGGGGCTATATTGGGAACGCTGTCCTGTTGGTGACTGTTCTGGTATAATTGAAGGTGCTGTCCCTGAGTAACCGAATAGTCTGAATGTAGGTAAATGGTGAGTCTTTTTCTCATGTTTCTAAGTGTGTGACTCGTTCCTGCTTCTGTCCCGTTCTTCTGCCCTGGGGGAAGGACTGTGAGTGACCGCTAACAGCTAACAGGCCGCTAACAGATGTGACACAGCCAGATTCGTCCCGCAGTGTGTGTAAGTCATGCTGTATGATCAGCAGTCTGATTCATAATGAGGTTATTATTGGACAGCTGGACCCAATGACACTACACACTACCGGCCAAGGAGAACCAAACTGAAGTTTGGTGTGTGTGTTTGTGTGTGTGTGTGTGTGTGATGTGTGTGTGATGTGTGTGTATCTGTCCTTGTGCAAGAAAGTATCTCCACCTTGCACAATGAGATGTACACTGTAAACTCATGCGTTGTTTGAACTCTGTTTTACATAAAATTGGATATTTCTAAACAATTCTCAACTATTTTGAGTTAGTTGAACAAATGTGGGCACATATACTGTACTATTCAAACTGAGCTCTTTGAGTTAACCAACTTATAATAACTGAGTTTAGTCTGTGTTTCCATTGGCAGCTTCTTTTCCATTGGCCTCAATCTATTTGCACACTGGGTGTGTCCAACAGTTTCAGACACTCACCATCAGTGTGTAGTAATTCCCTTTGGGCTACCTTTGAAAAAATCAACTTACCCTTTAGTTGTTAAAACTTGATGTTTTGAGTTAACTCAAGTTTTCATTCCCCATTACCTAAAAAAAAAAAAAGAGCAAACCAGCTGCCTTAAAAAAGTTCAACTTATCCGGTCTTACAGTATAAAAAAAAATAAAAAAGTTAAATAACCTTCCTCTTTAGTTGTAATAACGTGATTATTTAAGTTATGCTAACTCAAGCTTTCATTACCCATTACTTAACTTTTTAAAGGGAAGAGAATTCCTCAATTGTTTTTAAAGTAAATTCAACTTATCCGGGCTTACAGTGTACAGTCAGAAACTGTAGCTCAGCAACACAGGTGTTTCTAATAAAGTGGCCAGTGAGTGGAAATACAAGATCAGTGTTTCTAAATAAAGTTAGCAGAAAGAACAAGCTTAACATAGGTGTTTCTAATAAAGTGGCCAGTGAGTGGAAATACAAGGTAGGTGTTTCTAAATAAAGTTAGCAGAAAGAACAAGCTTAACATAGGTGTTTCTAATAAAGTGGCCAGTGAGTGGAAATACAAGGTAGGTGTTTCTAAATAAAGTAGGCAGTAAGGAGAAGCTTAACGTAGGTGTTTCTAATAAAGTGGCCAGTGAGTGTATGTGGTGTGTGGTCATGTGTGTATAAGGAGGTTGGACTGTGTTTAACCTATGAGGGTGCTGAAGCCCTGTAGCATCACTGTGAGTGTGTTGGTGACTCAGTGTCTGGGCTGCTGCCCTTTATATCTCTCACATGCATGTAGTCCAGTTCATTCTTCAGGTCAGGCATGATGACATTAAAGCTGAGGTTTCGTCCAGCAGGTTGCGCTGCAGCTCTAAACCGAATTACCTTAAATATACACCCCTTCAGAAAGTATGGGTAAAGTGAGGTGAATCCCTTTATTTCTGACGTAGACAGCTATTTCCAGCAGTTAATGACAGAAACATTGTGCATGATGTAAAGAAAGACCCTGAAACAATTGTAAGTGACATCAGCAACAACGCCCAGAAAGCAGGAGTGAAAGTACCACAGTCTACAGGTACAGGTACAGAGGAGGACATCCACTATTACCAAAAAGAATAGGAAGGCCATGCTCATGATCCCAAACATAATAGCTCATCTGTGAAACACAGTGGAGGCAGTGTCTACAGCAGAAATGGCCTCACTGTTCCAGTACTTTTGGATAGGACTGAAATGGAACCCTTGCAATCTGTAGGTCATATAAAATGTAGGGTTGACAAAACGGGCGTGAGGTTAAATCAGGGGTGTCCAAACTTTTTTGTTGGGGGCCAGAAGGAGAAATATATTTGAAGTCACGGGCCACAGACTCAGACTGAAATATACCACTTTAAATAATCATTTTTTCCTGATTATTTCATTTACACATTATTTTACTTGACTTACTATCTTTATCTTTGACAGTGTTGTGTAAACTAAGATTTTTCAAATTGATGTTTAATTTCATGATGTCTCTTAATATAAAACTCCTTAATTACCACAACTTTTAGACTCTTTGGTCCGTTTTTCTGCGCTAGAAATGCGCTCCCTCTCTGCTTTTAGACTCTTTGGCCCGTTTCTGACACCTAGCGTTCAAACTTTGAATCTCACATTATAAAAACCTGCTTAACAGCGGGCCAACTTTCATTCTATTTCGCGGGCCGCTTCAAAAAAGGAAACGGGCCGCAAATGGCCCGCGGGCAGTAGTTTGGACACCCCTGGGTTAAATCATATAACAGTGGTGCTGTGGAATTATGGTAGTTGACGTATATTTGCTCTGACACTGATTGGTCACCTTGTATCTATACTGCAGAGTTACTAAATAGAAAGAGTCAGGTATTGTAAAAAATATTCTTTTAGGCCAAAATTCTGAAATGCTCAACAAATTTCATTCCAACAGTGAAACATGGTGGTTGCAGCATCATGTGTTTGGGTTCTTGGTTGGAGTTCTTGTTGTAGCTGAAGAACAGACAGAGGGAAGTTTGGCCACCAGGGGAGCTCTATAAAGTGCATAAAAATCTAAAAAGACTTATAGATATTTAGGGCTCCTCCCCTTTGAAAACCTGGAAAAAACTTCCTGCTATGACTAATCAAGCACAACCATTTTATGCTCTGTTTTCTAGTTAGCTTCATTCCAATTCATCACATGTTTTTGGGGAACAGTGGGGGATAAGTGCCATTGTGTTTTGCTATCTTCTTTACCTGATTTGTTAGCTGCTAGTTGATGTGTTTTGGTTAATTTTTCAGGCTTGGTTTGTGTGTTCCTTGGTTGCTTGATATCCCCTGATAGAGGGTCTGGAGATTCTCTGTCTCTGCACAAAAGCTCTCTGGTACTGGACAAAAGCATAGGCCAAAAGTATGTAAAGGATGCACTACTTTAACCCTTGTGTGGTGTTCATATTTTTGTTACTCGTTTACTTTGTTACTTGTATTTAATTCAGCAAAATTAAGCAATTTTACATTAAAATGCTTTACACATGCTTGCTTCACCTAAATTGCAAGCAATATAAACAGCTTACATGGTTAATATTTGCCCTTTACCTTTCTTATGTTACATTTCTTTCAAAAAGTGCTACTCTTTTTTTATTAGTTTTTTAATAAAATGTAAAAGAAAATGAATTAAACTCAAGATATGAGTAGAAAATTTGTTTAGTTTCAAATTTACAAATGAAGCAATGTTTATTAGCCCTTGGCCAAACATACTGTATGTAATATAAATGTGTGTGTGTGTGGGGGGGGGGGGGTGTACAGTGTGTGTTTATTGAAAATGTGTTTTGATATATGTTTTTCACAAAAAATGAGCCAATGCCAATGAGTTTGAGTTAGAAAAAACATTTTTTTAGTATCATTTGATGAAAAATGAAAACGGGTCCCACAGACCCGAACACCACACAAGGGTTAAAGAGGTAAATCATCCTCTATGAGGCAGTTTTCCAGACAGAAATTAAACCTAGTCATAGGCTACATTCATATTACCAGGTTAAAGTTACGTTTTTTTTTTTCGTTTTTTCTCAACGTGGCTCAGATCTTATCTTTTTCATGGCTGTGTGAACGTGCCAAATACGATTTTTTACGAGACCTGAGCATGAACTTCACTCCAGCAAAAGATGCTGCACATATGAGCTGCTAACACATCCATTTCCCTTTATAAAGCTACGAGTCGTCTCTTAAGTACAACGTTTTTTGATGTTAGTAATGATGAAAACGTTTATACACGAATTAATGTGCGCATGTGAGACGTTTCAGGGACAGATACATTCACATTACACACAGATACAGTGAACCGTCAAGATAGCCAAATCTGATCTGAGCAAAAAATCTGACTTGAGCAATTTGATTCCATTATGAGAATGTAGCCAAAGTCTCAAAATACTTCAAAACTATTAAACGTAATAATTAATACTTTTCCAAATTCCATCAAACACCACAATAACCAGACAATAACCACTCAGAGTCATTTTGCTCATCATTTTAATTTTGTAACAAGTTTATACAAAGACCATTTATTAAGGTTGAATCTATAAAGAGATGCTTAAAAAGCCGTACAGCAGGTCGAGCCCAAAACTGGTTAGCTTTATTAAAAACCGTTAGCATCGACATCAGTATCACGAGGAGGAGTTAATATCGGTAACCGAGCTACTGAGAACAGGTCTGTTCTTGGGTTGGCGCTACTGGGGTTTACAGGACTGGTTGGGGATGACATCAGGTATTTGTAGTTCTATGGGATTTTGGGAGTTGTAGTTTTTCCCTGTCATGCCTTGGTGGAATGTAGGATTTAGAGGATGATGTAAGAAAATTCATACAAATGAGTTTCATATCCAGGCTGTTGGAGGTTGTATGGATGACTCTGGCCTCTGCCAGACCCTCACCGTAACTCACTTCACTGTTTTTGCAATGGATTTGATATTGTGAGATTGTGTCGGGCACTGTAACACTCCTGCTCACTCTTACTCACTTACACACTGCATCACTCTCTCTCTTACATGGATTAATATGATGCTCTAAACACACGGTGTCTGCAGTGCTCAGATTCTGATTAGAAAAGAGAAAGAGAGCAAAAGAGAAAGAAAAGAAAAAATATGCCAAGAGCAAGAAGAGAGAAAAGACTGAACTGAACAGAAAAAAGAGCCAACAAAAACGATGGAAGGAAGGGAACAAAAAGTGAGGGAAAAAAGGGTAAATGGGAATTCAAGAGTACAAATAAGACAAAAAAACAACAGAATAGCGAGGATAAAAAGAGAATAGAGAGAATTAATAAGTAAAAAAAAGAGAGTAAATGAGAGAGAGAATGAGGGGGAGCAATGTAAGGATGGACGACTGTACAGATTAAAATAACAGCATAGCACTGCTCTCTCTCTCTGTCTTATTCCGTCCCCCTCTCTCTCACTTTCTTCCTCTCTCTCTTTCTCCCTCTCTCTCTTTCTCTCTCTCTCTCTCTCTCTCTCTTTCGCTCAGTTGGACTTGGGCCAGATTCTGGAAAGCCAAATGAACTTGGACATCAGTGACAGCTGGACCTCACACATTCAGCCGCCCTCAGGAGAGAGAAAGAGAGAGAGATAGAGAGAGAGAGAGAGAGAAATATATATATATATATATATATATATAGAGAGAGAGAGAGAGAGGAATAGAAATAGAGAGAGGAATAGAAAGAGAGAGAGAGAAATAAAAAGACAGAGAAGAAGAGAGTGAGGGAAAAATAGAGAGTGAGAAACAGAAAGATAAAGAAATATATAGAAAGAAAAATAGAAAGATAAATAGAAAGAAAGTGAATCAAGAGAAAAAGAGAGTGAATAGAAAGAAAATGAATGAGAGAAAGAAAGAAATGGAGAGAGACAGACAAAGAGAGGGGAGAGAGGGACAGAAAAGGAAATAGAAAAAGAGAGACAATAGACAGAGAATAAGAAACAGACAGAGAGAGAAATAGAGAGAGGGAGCAATAGAAAGAGAGATAAAAATATAAAGAGGGATAGAGAAAGTGAGAGTGAATAGAGAGAGAGAAAGAAAAGTGAAAAAGTGAAAGTAATAGAGAGGGGAAAGAGACAGAGAGAGAAATAGAAAAAGGAGAATTGACAGAGAATAAGAAACCAACAGAGAAAGAGAGAGAGCGAGAGAGAATAGAGACAGAGAACGAGAGAGAAAGATAAATAGAGAGAAAGAAAAAAGAAAAAGAAAGAAAGAGGGAGGAGGAGAGAGACAAAGAGAGAAATAGAAAAAGAGAGAAATGGGGAGATAGAAATAGAGAGGAAGAGAAATTAAAAAGAAAAAGTGAGAGAATAAGAAATAGAGAGAGTGAAATGGAGAAGGAGAAACAGAGAGAGCGAGAGAGAGAGAGAGTAGTTGGGGGCTGCAGCTGGGGGGCTAATATGGGATTAAGAGTGGAGATGGTGTGTGTTCCTGCAGGCTGACAGTTTGGACGAGGAGTTTTCCCTCCCGGATTACACTCTTACAGTCCTGCTAGTATTAACACCAGAGCCCACCCTCACCACCAACACCCCAACCCCCCCCCCCCCCCCCCAACCACCACCCAACTTTCACCCCCACCACCAACACTCACCCTTTTGAACATCAGGTTGCTTGTCTGAGGTTTGGCTTCTTTAGTTTTAAACTGGAGCTACGATGCTAATCAACCAAACAAATAATGGATTTTCATACCACAAAACCATCACCAGGTCTGTTAATTAATTACTCAACATTTCCTCACAGTTTTAGGAGCATGTGTGATGCCTTTAGCATAATGCTAACTAGTATACTAATGCTTCTGTTGTTTGTTGCAGGAGACCCCGCCCACATATTTCACAGGTCAGTTACTTGTCTCTTTACATACTGATGTTCCACGACTTTTGGCATTTCAGTGTAGCTCCAGTGTGAACGTAAAGAAGTCAGTGTTCAGTCACCAAATCATTACAAGATTTATACAAGATTAACATTTGTCATAACCCTTATCTCTGCATAAGCATGATTGCATAAAAAAACATTAAATGTTAAGAGAAAACAAGATCTTCATCACAAACAGGTGAAACGACACCAGATGTGTCTAATTCTCACCCTGTGGTTTCAGGAAAAAATAACATAAAATAATAAAAACTGCAAACAACTAAATCTTGCTGCGTGAAATCATATTAAATCTAGTGTTTATATCTCTCGTTTTAATATTGCTCCTTTTTCTCAAGGGATATTTTACCATTCAAATTATTTATTTATTTATTTTTGTTAATATAACGTCATTTGTCCTGTGAGATTGTCTTATTAAGTTGCCAAAGACATTTTTATCAATCCCGCCAATATTCCACCAATATTCTACTCATTCAGAATGGGGGTTTGGTGTAAAATTACGCTTGATTTTAAAGAGGCTTACACACTCTGCACAGAGCTTGCGATTTCTTTACGGTGTTGATGAACAGAAGCTCATGAAGCCATGACTTAACATCCAAACTCACCAGTGAACAACACATGTCAACTGAGTTTTATATGAAATAATGGACTATTTTTTTTTTGCTGCACAACAGCCTGGACCCATGTATCCCTCCACTATTTTAATGATATGCGATAATAAATACAGGTTTTCAACCCATAATCTTCTCAGAACTCTGGTAAAACAGTTTGTAGTCATAAGCATTGGATGTTGAAGTTTCTCTAGAATGTAGCATTTTACACCAAACCCACTCTGAATGACTCTGTTCACATATGAATATATGTAGAGAATTTGCTGAATGGATTACTTTTTTTAAATAATAAAAATAGCTTGCTAATATACAGTACAGGCCGATAGTTTGGACACACCTTCACTTTTTAATGCTTTTTTATGAATATTTACATTGTAGATTCTCACTGAAGGCATCAAAACTATGAATGAACACATGTGGAGTTTTATGTACTCCACACAGTCACCGGACCTGAACCCAATCCAGATGGTTTGTGGTGAGCTGGAGCACAGAGTGAAGAAGGCAAAGGAGCAGCAAGTGCTAAACACCTCTGGGAACTCCTTCTTTCCTTCAAGACTGTTGGAAAACTTTTCATTTCAGGTGGACACCTCTTGAAGCTCATTGAGAGAATGATGCCGAAGGTGTGCAAAGCAGTAATCAGAGCTAAGGGTGGCTTTTATTTATTTTGAAGAAACTACAATATACAACATGTTTGTTTTTTAGTTATTTCACCTTTTTTACATACCTTTAGTACATACAACTCCACATGTGTTCATTCATAGTTTTGATGCTTTAGTGAGAATCTCCAATGTAAATAGTCATGAAAATAAAGAAAACGCATTGAAAGAGAGAAAGTTTGTCCAAACTTTTGGTCTGTACTGTAAAGAGAAGGGGAATATAAAGTTGGGAGTCTTGCCCATGGACTCTTACTGATGTAGAGTTGTGGGCTCATCCAAACTGTGAAGGAGATGGCAGTGTTGTTACATTGTTACACGCTTGTTACAGTATTTAAGATGATTTCGCTTGCAGGATTTTGTGTTTTTACAGTGATAGTAATTAGCTTTGATCTGCAGAGCCCCCGAAAGGACATGGCACGAATAACAAATCACATATGTTTAAGTAAAAAGAAAACCTCTGCCTGTTAAATGACTGTAGATGTATTAATTAATCTGATTAGCTCAAAATAGATATATCCAAACAATACAAGGAAAGACTCAAGTGCATTACCCACCCTCGCCACTATTATCACCCCAAATTCACTGTACATTTTCAGGGATGTTATTCAGGTTAATTCAGCCATTTTCATCATTATAAAGAAAATGGAATTCTTTACTTTTTATTTGTATTTTATGTCAAACTTGGTGTCAAACACGAGGGCATTGTTTCAGTGCTCGCAAACCAACACCACTATACTGTGATCTGTGATCTCAGCCCAGAGGCGGAGTCACATGCCTGCAGTACTGTGCGAAACAAAAAGTAAAAAGCAGGTAAGTGTCCTAAATCTCACCTTTATATAATAATCTTTTTTATTTCATGTATAATCTTTTTTTTTATCTATTAGTTATTATTTGTGTGATCAGCAAATACAGCTTGAATCTGCTATTTTCAATTATGATGTGTGCCATTTAAATAGTTTGATATTAAAATCTAAAACATATCTGATTTGCTACTTAGTCTGAATGGCCAAATCAGAATTTATGAGAAGAGACAAAATGTCATGAGAAGAAGAGAAAATAGTCAACAGTAGATGCTCAGTAGATTCTCAGTGATGAGCACAGAATGAAACCAAAACTGCATGAAGTGAAGTGCTGCTGTTTAACACAAGTGCAGCAGTTACACAGCATGAACTGTCAAAATGTCAGATGTGGGTGACATAAAAAAGATATTACTGGTCTAAGCGCTGCCACTATGATCGGGAGATCGCCGGTTCGAATCCTGTTTATGTAGCTTGCCATCAGCTACCAGAGCCCTGAGAGAGCACAACTGGCCTTGCTCTCTCTGGGTGGGTAGATGGTACTTTATCCTCACATCAATCCAAAAGGGTGATGTTGCACAGCACAAGGCTCCTGTATCGGAACTGAGTCGCTGCGCTTTCCTCCAAACGAGCTGTGATGCTACTCGGTAATACTGCATCAGAAGCAGTGAGTAACACAAATGCAATAGTTACTTTTACTGGTAATGAGTTACTTTTATAGTGGAGTAACTTTTTTGAGAAGTAACTAGTAACTATTACTAATTACTTTTTCAAAGTAACGTGCCCAACACTGATCAGCAGCAGTTTAAAAAAAGGGTGGTGGCTGACTTCACATGTATCGGAGGAGGCATGTGCTAGTCTTCACCCTCCTGGTGTGT
The DNA here is from genome assembly GCF_023375975.1 of Astyanax mexicanus. Lineage (NCBI taxonomy): Eukaryota > Metazoa > Chordata > Actinopteri > Characiformes > Acestrorhamphidae > Astyanax > Astyanax mexicanus. The sequence goes on along the minus strand of NC_064410.1, from coordinate 13,036,389 downwards.
TGGGGCATCACTAGTGATAGAGGGAGTCCTAATGAGTGGGTTGGTAATTAGCCATGTAAAATGGGGAAAAAAGTGGAAAAAGATTCAATAAAATTAAATAAAACAGAAAAGATAGTATGAACAGCCTAAAATAAACACTAGATTTGAGCCACTTTTACCTGCTGTGTGAATGCAGCTATAAATGCACTCACAGACAGAAAGACTGACGTGAGTCAACCCAGGCCTGTTTATTTACACACAAGCGCACCAATTACTCCCAGACACTGCCTCTCTAACGCTCTCTGAGTCTCCAGTATGAGTCTGCTGGCGAGCACTGAAACACTTAACTAACACACATCATAATCTTCTTCATTTATTATCCTGAGATAATCTATTCAAGTCATTTCACAGACAGAAGGTTTTTTTTTTACCCATGTTTATTTTCCCCCTCTTCATGTACTTTTGGGTTCTCTGTATTGACCTGTTTTTTTGATTGGCTTAAAACTTCCTATACATGCTGGTAGGTTCAATCTGATTGCTCGCAGATTTGGAGTGTTTTAATTGCAGCTAAAAGACATCATTATCATGAATAAATCTGATACTTTTCCCTAATATCTTTTCCCAGACCCCCCACACTGCTATGCAGAACCAAAACTGCCAAAATTAAAAATAAATAAATAAATAAAAACTTAAGTAAATCACTCAATATAAGCAATATGGTGATTAAAACAGTAAAGAATAAAATAAATACATATACATAAAAATAAATCTAAATAATTTGTTATTCATGGGTTTCTTTATTAACATTTGTTTAATTTTCTTTTAATTTATTTGTTTATTTATTTACATAACTATTTATTTCTGCATTCATTTATTTCCCGATTTCTGTTTTTCCTTGTCCTTATGATAATGTTAATGAAGGGTTTTTCACATACAGGCTTAGCAATCAAGCCCAGAGAGAGAGGAGCTGATATGAGCAGAAGAGTCCAGGAGCCAAAGAAGCAAGACATGTACAATCGATCTAGGGTATCTGACATCGATCAACCAATAGGAATGCTGAGACACCGTGACATCATTACTAGACAGACCCTTCATTATCATATAAGGACAAGGAAAAACAGAAATAAATACATTGGGAAATAAATTCATGCAGAAATAAATAGTCATGTAAATAAATAAAAAAAATAATCAAAAGAAAAATTAAACAATGTTATTAAAGAAACCCATAAATAACAGTTTATTAAGATATTTATTTTTATGTATGTATATTTATTTTTATATTAATTATAATTATTCTTTACCATTTTAATCACCATTTTACTTTTATTGAGTGATTTATATACACTTTTATTTATTTAATTGTTTATTTTTTATTTGGGCAGTTTTGGTCCTCCATACACATACACTGCAGAATCTTTTATATTTAAAAGCTTCCAAAATTTCCTCAAACTCTTAGAGAATCTCAAAAATCTAAGCTTTTCTTTCCCTGATATATTGATCTGATCCCAAACTAGGAGGAGATGACCCAGGTGGTATAACCTTAATAATTAGCAGGCAGAGGAGGACAAAATACCAACAGCTATCTGATAGTAGAAAAATTGGTAATAAAATAAGTTTAATAAATTAATAAACTCCAATTAATAAACTCTAAAAGATTTGATTTAAAAAGGGTCAAAAGGAGACAAGTCCTATACATTTTAGACATCCCTCCAAGAATTGTAGCTATCTGTGCCATTAAATATCTCAAATAAAGGTTAAGAATGCGTCTCTGGTTAGCTGAGTATCCGCCTCTGCCTGCTGGTTGTCGTATTAATTAGGGTATTTATTAGGGTATTTAGTCTGATTTCAGTTAAACATGACTTATTTCAACTTCCGTATTCATAGAAAGTAGAAATACACCTCATATGAATCCTGTATTCCTAATGTATCATAAATATAACATTTATAATGCATAATATAGCATACATTATACATATAATGACCATCATAAGCTTGCATAATAACATAAGAACATAGAACATACTGATATATGGCATATTGAAACTTATCCTATCTTTATGAAGTCACATACTTGTACTTTATAACTTGTTATATACAGGGGTTGGACAATGAAAATAAAACACCTGTCATTTTAGTGTGGGAGGTTTCATGGCTAAATTGGAGCAGCCTGGTGGCCAATCTTCATTAACTGCACATTGCACCAGTAAGAGCAGAGTGTGAAGGTTCAATTAGCAGGGTAAGAGCACAGTTTTGCTCAAGATATTACAATGCACACAACATTATGGGTGACATACCAGAGTTCAAAAGAGGACAAATTGTTCGTGCACGTCTTGCTGGGGCATCTGTGACCTAGACAGCAAGTCTTTGTGATGCATCAAGAGCCACAGTATCGAGGGTAATGTCAGCATACCACCAAGAAGGACCAACCACATCCAACAGGATTAACTGTGGATGCTGTAAGAGGAAGCTGTCTGAAAGGGATGTTCGGGTGCTAACCCGGATTGTATCCAAAAAACATAAAACCACGGCTGATCAAATCACAGCAGAATTCAATGTGCACCTCAACTCTCCTGTTTCCACCAGAACTGTCTGTCAGGACAATAAATTATTGTGGTCTAAAACCAGGTGTTTCAGTTTCATTGTTCAACCCCTGTATGTCACTATGTTTTATTAGTTATCGTTCTTATATGTTACTATGCAAGCTTATGGTGGTCATTATAACATATTCTCTACACAATATACAACAATATAAATACAGGATTCACAGAAAGAGTTACTAAAAGTTTTAAGGGAAAGTATATTAAGATTTCATTAAAACTGCTAAACAAGCTACCAGTAGGTTGCACTGGACTGTCCAAATCATTTTCTTTCAACGTTTGACTAAATAAGTTCAGAAACCCACCAGGTATCTCCTCAAAGCCTGGCTTTCTTCTGTATTCAACGGTTGCCCAAAGCACAGATCTCACCAATAAAGTCACTGTTATTTCCTTGCTTAAAGTCAAGATTCATATAGGAGAATCCAGACCAAAGTTCAGCACTTTAGTGCAGCGTCTGCTCCTTATTAATAAGCCCTTATATAAATGAGAATTTAACAAACTTATCTAGAGTTAAAAGGTACAGCATTACAACGTTATGTAAATACATAGCAATCAAAGCACTAAACGAATGGAAAACGACACATTTCATTATACACTGTACACCATCCCTTTGATTGGTAACTAATGTTTCATCCGAGCATTTAGTTACAATGCATTATTAAAAGTGATTATATGAAACATTATTTACTATACATAGCACAAGCTTCGAACATGGCAAGACGTATTTAAAGATCGGAAAGGGAAATGTCAAAAGTGCGCTGGAACACTGGAAGCACTTCAACTTGCGTTCGTCAGATGCTACAAGTTTAGTGTTACTTCCGTTTTTGTTTTGTTTTTTGTTTTGTTTTTTACGAACACTGTACAAAAAAGAAAAACCAGTGAAATCATACACAATGTATTGCTAGACAAGAGACGCAAGCGTATCTACCCCATCACGCAGGATCTGGGTAAAGGACGCTTGCGTTTTTAGGAAGCTTTAAAAACAACAGTCATTGAGTCATTTTAGGTGCTACAATGGAATCAGGAGAGATTGATTAAGTACTAATCCCTGATGCTTAGAAACTCCACAAACGAACAGTCGATATTTGCTCCATCGAGACATCAGAGCAGCATCGGAGACGTTTGTGTACTCTGCTCAAACTCTTCTGATTTCATTTTTTTTGGTCCTGCACCTGCTAGCACTGCATTAAATAACTTAATTAATAAAGAATTGCAAGCCTTAGTTAAGTTATTTAACATTTATGCTCAGTAGTTCTGTCTAAAATAATCCTGACGTGAAGTCACTTGTTGCTTAGACTCTGAACGTTATTGCCAGAGAAATTCTCAACCTCAAAAAAAAAAACACTTTCCTCAATCCTCTGGCATTAGAGCATTGAGGATTGGCCTTATCATCACAGCTCCCCCTACTGTCTGGAGGCAGCAAAGTCATAGATGTATATGCAGAGAGATGCAGAGTTTTTACAGGGAAGCAAGTTCCTTTCAAAAGCCTTCTGAAGGTCGACCCCAAAACACGTTCCAGCCAATAACGTTGCTTTTTCCTTGCATGGGTTGCATGTACTGTAATTGGCTCATCTCAGAGCTTCTGTCTGGTTGGATGGTTGCTGTGAGTCGAGGTGGCCGGTGGCCTTGTTTGTCCTTGGCGAGCCACAGGCTCACCCGAGGCCAAAAACAACCCCCTGGAGGCATCTCCATGGAGACAATACCACAGATCATAGCAGGTCCAGATAATTAGATCACATGGCCAGATTCAGCATAGACCCGCAAGACTGCATTAATGCAACCCTGTGTCAATCAGGTTGTTTAAAAATGGACTTCGGTCTGGGAAAACTCAACAACTGCATTTCCTGCAGATCTGACCTGGCAGTTTGTCTCACAGTGGAAATGAACTCTTTCTCAAAATAGCGCTGGAGACAGAGAATGAGGGAGGGAAGGAGGGAGGATGGGAGAATGGGAGGGAGGGAGATGTACTTTGGTTTCACTGGAGAATCTTTTGGAGACCATTCGTTCAGGTAGTAAGACGTTGTCGAGTTACACAGTCGGCGCTTTGATTTTCCAATTCTGTCTCGTCCTTCGTTGGGAAGTGGTCCAAATCAATAAATCCCTCAAGCGTTCTTACATCCCTTATTATCCTGTAACAGTCAAGATCTGCATATCATCTACATCCTCTACGGCTCTCTGGAAATCTCTCTTTGCCAATCCTGTAGAGGTCAAAATGTCTTATTGCTCTAGTCTGAAAAGACTGAATTCGCAGAGATTGCATCAATTATGCCATTTGTCAGACAGGGAGAGGAATGAGAATCATGAATGTGACAGAAAGAGGGAATGAGAATCATGAATCTTTTAGGGAGAAACCCGTGGCGTAGCTTCCCTTTTGTAGTACGTCCTTTTACTGCAGTGCTACGCTTCTTGCAGTCATGCAGTTTCGTATTCATGCTGGTCTCGTGGCAGAGTGTGTGTCTGCGTCTGGCTCTAGCGGAGATGCAGGATCTGAAGTTTCTGGCTCTGCCGTGTTAAAGATGGGCCATCATTAATTACAGCGCCCCCTGCAGTGCCGTGCCAACGAGTCAGTCAGACGTGTAGCTTGGAACAGCTTGGAAGGGCTGAGATCCAGCAGCAGCGGCAGCCATCACTCATCCACCCCTGCCTGGGAAATGCTAACATCTGATCTACTCTGCCCTCACAGAGGTTAGCGTAGAATAGCACAGCCTCAACCCATCCTTCAAAGAGGCTTCCATAGAGTAGAATCCACCCTGACCCTGGGCAGAAAGTTATGTATAGGAGAGCTTCTATTTATTTATCAAGAGTAAACTGCTGGCTTGGGTGCTCTGGGTCACGTTTTTTATAGGGTAATCTGATGGGTATTATCATGCAGATGTTAAAGAGTTCAACAAGCTCAAAATAGCTGTATTCTTTCACGCCCGTATCGAGCGTTCTCTGTGTGAACAAGATGTCAGTCTCAAAAGGGAATTACTCACTTTTAGCAAGTGCGTCATGTCTGCTGCTAGCAATAAATTAACTGAGGTGAAATCATCTAAGGTGCGCATGCATATATAAGGATTGTTAACATGCTCATCCCTGAAAGGAGACAGATATATCCAACAGTGTCTCCAACAGAAAGGAAGAGCAGTCTCTCCTGAACTCCTTAACCGAGACTTTAGCCCCTCTGTTGCTATGATACCCTGATCTCCTCGGGCAGCTCTTGTCCCTGGCACTGCTCCTGCGTATCTGAGCTCGGTGACCTTGAGTCTACCTGTGCACTTTGCCTTTTTGCAGGGGGTAGGAAAAGAAAAGCAGAAACACAAATAGCAACAGCTGGAGAGAGGCTGTGATGGCTACACCCTGGAGTGATGTCAAGAGTGCCTTTGTCCCTCTCGACCTCAAAGTCTTTAGAGTACCTGACCTGACTAAAAGAAGAGTTTTGAAACTGTTCCTGTCTCACTGCAAGTTTTGTGAAGTTGTGGAGCCACCAAAATCACACCCAATCACAACCCAACCCTTAACTCTAGCAGCACCCAGTTAACACCTTAATGACACTCAACTGTTTGTCTACAATTGATTTTTAGCCAACCTTACTTTTATTAAAGCTATATTCAGCTCTGTTTTAAACCCTATAGCCTAATATACCTAAGCCTTCTCCCCAAACCAATAACACCTAATCCAATCAATGGCTATCCCTGTTCTAAACCATTTATAACCACAAACTCTAACAACAATGCAAAATTCCTAAACCTATCCATGCCCAACCCTGTTCCTTCACAGCTCTTCTCCTTCCTCACCTTTCTCAGTCCTATGCTCTAGATCTGTCTGAGTGATGTCTCCCAGTGTGTCATCCAGAGGTTGTTGAGAACTGACAGCCCAATTGTTCTGTCCAGACGGGTGTGTGAGGAGTGGGATGTTGGGCTTTGAGAATGCCCCGCTCTGGCAGTGCAAGTCACCACACTTTGGGACTTAACACAGGTCTTGAGATCGTGGAGACCAGACAACCGAGAGACACAGGGGGAGTTAGAGAAACAAGACGTCCAGGAAATCCCAAAGATCAAAGAAAGAGAGAGAGAGAGTCGTGACTGGTTCTCTCCTCTTCCAGTTCTCTCCAACAGTAAAGAAAATTATGACAACTACCAACTTTACTTTTATCTTAATAAAACCAATTCCAAGCACACACGTTATTTTATAATCTCCTCCTTTCTCCTCTTCCTCCACAATTCCCTCGTCCTCTCCCTCTCCCCATCGTGACTCCAGCTCTGCGTTCACACGGTCACCTCTGTCTTGCTGTTTGTGGGCAGCCCCTTGTGTTTTGGGAGGAGGTGAGGGGATTGGCCGTACCCCAGAGGCTGAGAGAACAGCTCTGGCAGCGTCTCTATGCTAAACTGCCGCTTGTTGGAGTAGGCCTGGCGCCGGCTGTTGGGGTGCGACTGCGGTGGTTGCGGCTGGCCCATGAGGGGCACCTGATGCTGGACAGGGCTTTTGCTGGGGTCCCAGGCTTTGAAGGCCGAGCTGGAGGTGAGCGGGTGGGTGTTGGTTTTGGAGATCTTGGGCTTGGGGAACTGGGCGGGCGTGATGGTGATGGCGAGGGGGGCGTGGATATCCGGAGGCGGCAGGAAGGGCTTGTCTTTGGGATGGAAGGCGATGGGTTGGAAGGTTGCGGGAGAAGACTGGCGGTGTGTGTAGTCCACCATGGGATAACTCTTGTAATAGTCTCTGGCAGCCGTATCTGCAAAGCAGAGAGAAAGGGAGGGTTAGAGAATGGTACAAAGTGTTCAGGGATATACAGCCCAGAGTATTGACATTCTCTGCCATCTATTACATAAGCCACAGTCGGGGATTTCAGACCAATGTTATATAGTATAGAACTGCAAGCAACTTCCCAGAAGCACCACTGGAAACTGTTGTTTGGAAGGTAAATGAAGCATGAACATTTGACAGCTCTAAATGTCTGTGAAAGATTGGATCAAAACATCTATTGCAACAAAATTATCTTTCTAAAGGTTTTCTAAAGGTTGTTGATGTATTACGGATTACAGATGCATTTCAGACCAGTTGGTTCTTCATGATAAATAGAAACAAACTCTAACAAACTAACAAACTGATCTAATTTTACAAGGAAAGGTAAAGTAAATAATCAAATACAGAACATTGCTGGAAATAAAGCAATTCCATGTGAGAGTTTATTAAATTCAGTAAATAAATATAAAAACAAATAAATATAAATGGATACAAGAAGATCAGCTGCTTATTGGGGGACACTGGTAGAACCAAAAACAGTTCCTCACTTAATAAACTTATGAAGTTGAAGATGTTGTTTGAATTTATATTGAAAAAGTGCAATGCAACATTCCTTAGTCCGTCTTTTCTATTGGCTCCTGTAAACCTTTATTTGCTCACCATCAGTGTGTAGTCTTGCCCCCCAGCCCTACGTTCCTCTGGGTATGCAGTTAATTCAGTTAATACTTAATATAATGGTTGACTGCTTGCCTACATTGTTGTAGGTCATAAGAGCAAGTTACCATTTTTTTTTACAGAATACAGTATATACAGTAAAATACTGTTTAAATAAATGACAGTAGATGCACTGTAAAATAACAGTACAATACTTTTGGTGTAGCTCACCTCCATTCTCCCACAGCGTTCCGAGATCGCATTTGCCCAAACACCCTTCAGATTGGGTGACATGGGGCATAATTTGCCCTGATAAATCGTTTTTTCTATCGTTATTCAGCTCAAGGTAGCTCCACTCCTTCTTGCTAGAATCCGGAGAGCCCTGACATTTAAAACGAGGCATTAATAACTTAAAAAGTGCACAAGAAGCTTAGCAGCTTAGAAGCGTAGCAGCCGGCGCCAGGAGTAATGGCGGTGCTCGGAGCTGAAGCTAGCGTTATGGGATGTAAACAGTGTTTTTAAAAAGCTTCTTGTGCACTTCTTTAATTATTAATGCCTCGTTTTAAATGTTAGGGCTCTCTAGATTCTAGCAAGGAGGTGTGGAGCTATTTTGAGTCTGGATAACAGTGGAAAAAAGCTTTTATCAGGGCAAATTATGCCCCGTTTCACCCAGTATAAAGGGTGTTTGGACAAACTGTTACAATTTCTGGATCTCGGAACGCTGTGGGAGAACAGAGGTGTGCTTTTCAACAAAGGTAAGTACTTTTTTATCATGTTTTACTACAGCAAAAGTCCATTTTACACCAGAGTTCTCCTATAATGACTGTAGCTTTACAGGACAATGTTTTACAGTGAGTTAATTCTCTATTCTATTCCCTGGCTTTAATATTGACTTGTGTTAAAGCCTGTGTGTGTTGTGAGCCTTACAAAGGCGACGTCTTAAAAAGGCAGAAGTACGATTTAATCACGAGCAGCTGAGAATCACTGGTTCTGACGCAAGCCCGAATGCCCCAGGGTTTCTCTTCAACATACACTCACACACACAAGCCAAGGCTTTGCCCCCAGTTAACATGGAAATGAATCCGGAATCTAAAATGCTAAAACGAATCTCTCACGGGCAGCGTCTGCCGGAGAGAGCTCTCTCAGATAAGAACAGCAGCAGCAGAGCTTGTGGAGCTCCAGGTTTCTTGCTACAGCTGAGGATTTATTGTTGCACAGATGCAACATTCTGAAAATAAACACCATCAGTCATTACAGGTGGAGCATTTACGCTTTACGCTTTTATTTACATGCTCATTTAGGCCTTGGTTCAGACAGGAAGCTCTGCAGTCACAATAGCTAAAATATACACCTGTGATTCAGTTTAACCAAAACTAAAATTTAAATCATCATGAAAATCTCTTGTGACCTGTAATATTGTTATACTGTCAGGTGTAGCAAGAGAGGAGACGCAGAGAACCGACACAAATGCAATTTATTTATTTACAAACAGGAAAATAAAAGAAAACTTAACAAAGATACACAGATACAATATGACTGGATAAAAAGAAACAGAGAAACAACTTTACTGATGTGAAAAACGCACAAGAACCGTCAATCAAACGCTGAAACAAAGGGGCAATATACAGCTCTGGAAAAATAGAGACACTTAAAAATGATGAGTTTCTTTGATTTTACAGAACTGAAAACCTCTGGAATATAATCAAGAGGAAGATGGATGATCACAAGCCATCAAACCAAGCTAAACTGCTTAAATTTCTGCACCAGAAGTGTAAAGCATAAAGTTATCCAAAAGCAGTGTGTAAGACTGGTGGAGGAGAGCATGCCAAGATGCATGAAAACTGTGATTAAAAACCAGGGTTATTCCACCAAATATTGATTTCGTATGAATATGAACTTGTTTTCTTTGCATTATTTGAGGTCTGAAAGCTCTACATCTTTTTTGTTTGTTATTTCAGACATTTCTCATTTTCTGCAAATAAATGCTCTAAATTACAATATTTTTATTTGGAATTTGGGAGAAATGTTGTCTGTAGTTTATAGAATAAAACAAGAATGTTAATTTTACTCAAACATAAACCTATAAATAGCAAAATCATCAGAGAAACTGATTCAGAAACTGAAGTGGTCTCTTATTTTTTTCCAGAGCTGTATACACGAAAGAGAACAGGAAACACCAGGGGAGAGGTAATGAGGGGACGGAGCTACAAATGACACGTAGGAGCACTGAAGAAAAAGGCAGAGACAAGGAGAACACCGAGCCAAGAGCAAGAAAGCACATGGCTAGAAAAAACACACACAGGAACACAGAGACAGAAAAGGACGGACAGAAAACAGGACAAAAACGTGACAAATACCTGTAATATTCTCTATGCACACACATCTGCCCATTTTAATACACAATTACTGCATCATTTACTGAATTGAACAGACTGGTCAAAAAAATATCAAATCGAATCAAATCACAATCAGATTTGTCACATGCACACTTATGTGTAGTTAGGCCTGAGATGAAATGCTTTCCCAACAGTCTGGTCATATAGAAATACAAGATAAAATGACAAGATGGATAAAAAAAGAAGAAATTTTAAATATTATCATATGAAAATATCATATTTTAAATATCAATGCAAACACAAGGTTAATAAGTCACAGAAGTTCAGAGGGTAGATTACTTTATTTTTATATTGAAATATAGATTAAATCTCATGACTAGCTTTCATTGAATATACTGTATTTTTCGCACTATATGACGCACCAGATTATAAGACACACTATTTATAAATGTGTATTTTCTGGTCTATTTTCATACATAAGACACACTAGTAAGTAACAGGGGTGTCGCCATGTTTACCTTCTAATTCAGCAGGTCTCTGCTGCTGGGTGGTGGTGAGGGTGTAACTAAGTAAAGTAAAAAAAAAAAACAAGCACTGGACGTTCACTTACACATATTTCTCTCCTAAAAACTGTTTGTTTGGGTGAGCAAAGCACTTCTGTTTATTTACAGTAAGCTTAGATTATCAGATTTCCACTAAGGCTAGCTGCGGTTAGTGGCTAATGCTGCCCGACAGCGCTACACTGAGGAACCCTGAGTGTTCCGGTAAGACAGGGTGCTATCAGCTAGCGGTTCATTCCATGTAGCTTGTTTTAACACAGTAAACATGCAGACTACAGTCCAATATACTCACCTCTGAGTGGCAAAAGTGCTAGCGCTGTGGTTAGCGGCTAATGCTAATGATACCCCAGCAGTGCTAGCCAGGGTTAGCAGCAGGCTACAGGCCAATAATACTCACCTCTGTTCTGAGTTAAAAAAAAAAAATCCCATTATGATTATCTTACACTGATTTTTTTAAATATATATTTTTAAAAGTTTTATAAAAAGTATATAATGTATGATATAATATATGTATGTATTATATGTATGTATAATAAAAATAAATTTATCACTGACTAGGATGTGAGAATGCTACACTGAGAATTGTGAATTGTATTGTGTTTTCCAATCTGTTAAATAGATCAGAGCATATCTAAACATGAATTAATATTTTTTTTTTTAAATAGAAACTTGCAAAAATATAAAATATGCGCAAAAATATCCATATATTTAAATGTGTCTCGAGTAGATGACATCACCAAAAACATCATTTGACCAGGGGTGTCCAAACGTTTGTGTGAAAGAGGATAATTCATCCAGAAACCCACACACAGCGTAATGCCCGAGAGTCTAACGGAATGCATTACGGCTTCCACCGCGCCGAATACATTAGCATTCCTGATACTATTAGCCTGTGTGATGTGAGGTCACCTGTGAAATCTGGACTTTGAAACATTAGATCAGATCGGATCAGAGCGGCGGCTTCGTTTTGGTGAAGTCATCGCTGCACGTTAGCCTATTAGCGTCAGTGAGAGAGTGCGTCAGTGTGTTAGCAGCAGTGATAGCCGGGCGCTGCGTGTTAGCGTATGTTAGCGGTAGCGGCAGTCAGGGTAGAGTGGGTTAAGAATAGAGTGTGTTAGCCTGTCAGTTTGGATTAGCTCATCTCGGCTGAGTGCTGCTCGGTGAGGTCACCGCCGCTAGCATCAGTGCCCTCAGACACTAACAACCTTGCTCCTATCTTTTTTTTTGTCTTTTTTTTTGTCTAAGTGGAAAAAGGAAATCACTCTTGTTTACACCCCCCCCCCCCCCCCCCCCCCCCATAATCCCTCTCCAGTCCGATCTCACTATTGATTCCATCAAAATCATCACACAGAGACGGAATAGGTGCTGACAAGTCAAGTGTGTGTATCAGTATGAGTGTGTGTGTGTGTGTGTGTGTGTGTGTTCTGTTAAACATATATGACAGCAGATGCGAACCAACTGAGGCCTCTGCTCTGTCCAGATTGCCTCAGACCGCTCGGACACGAGGGAACTCATCTGTAGTAATTGTAGGAATGCAGCGGCGGCGGCAGCGCGGACTGTAATCAGCACACTTGTGTTTCGATGGTGAGCGAATGCACTGAAACAGGTCGTTATAACTAAAATAACGCCTAAAGCTACAACCATACAACAGACTTACACTTCCATCACATTAAACATGCAGCTGCTGAATTAACATGAAAGTCACACACACACACACGCACACACACACACACTATATGCAGAAAAGTATTGGAACACCTGCCCATTACACATATAGGACCTTTTTTTTCTGTATAATATTACGTTCTAAACCCATAAACATTAATATGGCTTTAGCCCCTGTTTGCAGCAACAAATTTTTAATAAGATTATTAGGACACCTACATATTTAGATTAATAAATTACTTTATAAAATCACATCCTCAACCCATATGCATTAATATGGAGTCAGCCCCTCTCTTAATTAACTGAAACAAAATTTTTGCTACACTTACACATTACACTTATAGTAGCATACTGCGTTATAAAGGAATTTCAGTTTAGCACCAGGGGCTGGAGTACCATTAGTATTAGTCGCTAACCACTACTTTCCCGTTCAGAGGTGAGTAATATCGCCCTGTAGCCTGCTGCTGGAGCAACATTAGCATTAGCCGCTAACCACTACTTTCCCGTTCAGAGGTGAGTAATATCGCCCTGTAGCCTGCTGCTGGAGCAGCATTAGCATTAGCCGCTAACCACTACTTTCCCGTTCAGAGGTGAGTAATATCGCCCTGTAGCCTGCTGCTGGAGCAACATTAGCATTAGCCGCTAACCACTACTTTCCTGTTCAGAGGTGAGTAATAACGCCCTGTAGCCTGCTGCTGGAGCAACATTAGCATTAGCCGCTAACCACTACTTTCCCGTTCAGAGGTGAGTAATATCGCCCTGCTGCTGGAGCAACATTAGCATTAGCCGCTAACCACTACTTTCCCGTTCAGAGGTGAGTAATAACGCCCTGTAGCCTGCTGCTGGAGCAACATTAGCATTAGCCACTAACCACTACTTTCCCGTTCAGAGGTGAGTAATATCGCCCTGTAGCCTGCTGCTGGAGCAGCATTAGCATTAGCCGCTAACCACTACTTTCCTGTTCAAAGGTGAGTATTATCGGCCTGTAGCCTGCTGCTGGAGCAGCATTAGCATTAGCCGCTAACTGCGCTATTGGTTAGCAGCTAATACTCTAGCCTTAGTGCTGGAGAAATTCGTGAATCTAAGCTTAATGACGTCAACACCTAATTTGCATAATACATGTTTTTGAAGCTGTAAAGGATTAAGGTTGTGGGAGTGAAAAAAGTGTGTAAAAAACACCATAAATATGTTAGAAATGTTACAAATGAACAACTTCTGTTGCTTTTTAAATAGGCCGTCACTTTTTTACAGTAACTTTATTTTTACCTGAATTACATAAATGAGTTTTTTTTTGCCGTGTTCTTAAATGTTATTATAAGAGCAGCAGTTAGCCAGAAGTGTTAGTTTACGTTTTTTTTTTTTTTTTTTTTTTAGGGTTTTTCTTTGTTTTATGTTATTATATTTTTTTTTTTTTACGTTTTCTTTATTTTTAAAGCTATCATAGGTAAATTGTTCAATGGTTCAATAGATATTTAGCTTTTTACAAAGAGGCAGACACTGTGGAGGAGGTGAGTGACAGGCTATGTGGTGAATGAGGTGAGAGACTGACTGAGACTGTGTGAGTTAAATTCAATATTCACACTGAAGACAGTTATATTTATATCCTGATCTGTAAATACGGGGCGGGGTCAGTCAGCGGTGGCTGTGGGTATTGGTGGAGCGGTGTGTAAGCTCTGACTGAGAGACTGCAGTGTGAGTGATGTGGGCGGGGCTCACGGCAGCAGCCGCTGCATCACGGCTGAAGAGAGCGTGTGTTCATCTCAGAGTCGCCAAAAGTCTCCAATAACACCACAAAAACTCGCTAGATTTGTCGGTAGTTGTTTTTTTTTTTTTATCAGGGATTATGTCACACGCAGCACCGTGCGCAGTGCCCTAGTGCCTGTAAATGTAATGGTCCAATGAAGGTAATTTAAAAACCAGGACATTTCCTCACTTTTTGAAAAAAACCCGGGACGACCGGGACAGGATGTGAAATACTGACATGTCCCGGGAAATACGGACGTTTGGTCACCCTATGTTTACACCACACATAAAACAGATTAGCATATATACACATTATACACAACCATTAAAGAGTTTATTATGTATTTTCATCAAACAACACTGAAGGTCTGATACTTTGATACAATGTAAAGTACTCAGTGTACAGCTTGTGTAACAGTGTAAAATTGCTTTGTCCTCAAAATAACTCAACACACAGCCATTCATGTCTAAACCCCTGGCAACAAATGTGAATACATCCCTGAGTGAAAATTGTCAAATTGTGTCAATATTTTGTGTGGCAACAGTTATTGTCCAGCAATGCCTTAACTCTATTGGTCATGGAGTTCACTAGAGCTTCACTAGAGTCACTGGAATCCTCTTCCACTCCTCCATGATAATATCACAGATCTTGAGCTCCTTCCATGTGAGGATGCCCCACAATTACTCAATAGGGTTTAGGTCTTAAGTCTTGAGTCTTCTTTACTTTTATCTTATTCTGAAAAGCAGTTGTCATCTTAAAGGTGTGTATGGTTTTATTTTGTTTTTATATTTTGGATACAATGTTTTGAATAGTTTATTACTAATCATTTTGAGAAGGGGAGACTGGCTCTTAGGTATTTTGATATACCGTAGTCCAATCTTGCCCCATACAAAAGAAAATGGACACTCATTCTCTAGAGCATTACACGGTCAGGTTCCAGATTATGTGGCTAAACTTCTTCACCCTCACTCATCAGCATGTTCTCAGAGGGCCATTAAGCTAAATCTGTTCTCTGTACCGCATTCCCATTCCCAAAGATTTGTGGGAAACAAGCATTTGAAGTTTTGCTCCCAAACGGTGGAACACTGTGCCTCCTTCACTAAGATCTGCTGATTCTTTTTAAAAAGCATTTAATGAGCTTCCTCTGTAAGCAGGCATGGGATAATGCACCATGCTGCATTTTATTTAAGTGTCTGAGAAAATTTGCTGTATAAATACATTTTACTTGACCCTAACGCTTTCCCATTGTCCCCCTTATTAACAGATCATTACTGAATTCACCTCTCCACAACCAGTAATAGCAAAGTTACTTTAAAAAAGTAATCTGATTACCCCTTTAAAAAGTAATTTAGTTACTTTATGGATTACTTGATTTTAAAATGAATTAAGTTACTTTTAAGTTACTTTATTAGTTATTTTCACAGCACACACACACCTCTGCTGCCTCAACATAACAGTTTTACCAAAACTCACTTTACTGGAAGCTTCGCTCCACTTTGGAACTTGTTCTGTAAGTGTGCCGCTGCAACTACAAACATTTCTTAAAATTTATTTTTTTTGTTTTTAAAGCTAGTTAGCACTTCATCCCCAGAACAGAGTGCACATCCAATCTTGATATTGATCATCTTTAGCTGATACAAACTCAAAATAGTGTCTGTATTTCCAGATAAAAACGCATATCTCTTTTCCCTTGCTGTCTGTGTGTGTGTGCATGTGTGAGGTAAAGAGAGAGGGGGGCTAGCTGTGTGTGTGTGTGTGTGTATGTGTGTGCATGTGTGAGGTAAAGAGAAAGGGGGGCTCGCTGTGTGTGTGTGTGTGTGTGTGTGTGTATGTGTGTGTGAGGTTAAGAGAGAGGGGGGCTCACTGTGTGTGTGTGTTCAGCCCTAGCGCTATTTTTAGCCTGTTACCTTGCTAGCCTGTTGTTATTTTGGCGCGGTTGCGGTCGATAGTTCCAGCAATAAACCAACGATTATGGCATCACATCAATGTCAAAAGTTGGGGCCAGCCATCAAGCTGGCGGTGCTCAGAGGGAGCAAAAGTGACCTTGCTCCTTCCGGGTGGGTAGATGGCGCTCTCTCCCCACATCACTAAAGGGTGATGTCCGCAGCAAAGGGCATCTGTGAGCTGATGTATCGGAACCGAGACGCTGCGCTTTTCTTCTGAGCGTGCTGTGATGCTGCTCGGCAATGCTGCATCAGCAGCAGCTCGAAAAGAAGCGGTGGCTGACTTCACATGTATCGAAGGAACCACGTGCTAGTCCTTACCCTGCTGGTGTGTTGGAGCATCACTAGTGATAGGGGGAGTCCTAATGAGTGGGTTGGGTAATTGGCTGTGCAAAAATTGGGGAGGAAATGGAAAAAAATAGAAATAAAATAATAAAAAAAAAGTCGGGGCCACAAAAATACCAGCTGAAAAAAAATAACCGGCATGTTTTTAAATTTGCTTCTCACGAGCGCAAATGTGAAAGTCACGAGCAAAAAAAAAGGTTATTGTGTGCACGCTGAACAGAATCTCCCTCTTTTTTTTCTCGAGAATTCACAGTTCTCCTCGCCCGCTATGAGAATTACCTGCGGCTGCTGTTTTTGCTTGAGTGAAGTTTCTGCGCATGAGTTTTAAAAAGGGTGGTTTTGACAACTTGGGGGCGGGGTCACCTCCCTCAGCTAATACTATTGGCTGATATCTCCAGGGGTTGTGACAAACCGCCTACTACCTACTTCCAGAAGAAAACGAAGCGGAGAGAGAAGGACAGCAGAAGAATTAACTAACTAGCTATGCTAAAATGCAACTTCAAGTTCAACTGTGAATTCGAAAGGGAAAAAAAACACAAAGAGGGAGAACAATGAAGCTTGAGAGCGATATTTTGTTCAGGGCCCACACAATTCCCCTTTTTTTGCTTGCAAGTTTGACATTTGCGCTTGCGAAAAGTAAATTTACACACACAAAATGTTAAAACACTAACATTTTTTTCACCTGGTAGTAAACGTCTTTCTTGTCCTTACTTTTAATGCCTCCAACCAGATGCTATGGTATCTTTTTACAAAGGAAAACGGCAAAAAAGCAACTCACAGTGACTTTTATAAGTAACTTTAATCTGATTACTTAATTGGAAATAGTAACATATTAGATTACTCATTACTGAAAAAAAAATGATCAGATCAGAGTACAGTTTTACTAAGTAACGCATTACTAACAATACTGTTCATAACCCTCTCCAACAGACTGTAATAAGAACTGGTCAACAGAGCTCATTTTGCAGCATAGCCGTGACTCATGGTCATGCTAATTTGCTCAAGAAGATGCTAATTGAAGAGCTAATTTGCAAATATACGCAAATCAGCACTTAGCCAGTGTGCTTTTCTGAATTTGGGAGTTTGCCCTGACTGGAACTGGAACATTCATTGAGGAATGGAGCTGTGAACTGGCTTATTCCAGACCGTGTCACGCATGCCGTCTCTTTTGTTGAGGGTCTCAGAGCAGCAGAGCGGAGTGTGTTTTTGGGGAGCGTGAGGAACGCAGGGGCTCATTGTTTGGGGGGGCTTGTGTAAAGGGGCTATTATATTGATAATGAGTCAGTCTGAACAGATCCGCTTTCAACTGCCGCCTACTACTGCCAACCTGCAGATTAGAGGACCGCAAATCCCAACACACACACACACACACACACACACACACACACACACTGACAGACACACTCACTCAACGAACTGCCTCATAGCTTGGTGTTCAGAACCTGCCTACATCATTTTTTGTCAGTGTTGTTGTTCTGACCAATATTAAAGGACACACAAAGTTTAAAATAATCTAGTTTTAATAAAATTATTTGTAAAGAGTTTCGGTAACACTTTACTTGGATGGTCCTTTTGATGGCCTCTTTGATGCTCAACTGACTTTCAACTAACACTCAACTGCATGTCTATTAAATGCAAATGAACTTAAAGGTGAAAGTAAATTATTCTCTATTGAATATAACCCTACATTCAACTCTAATCCAAACGCTTATCCAATCTTAATATTTTAGGATTGAGTTTAGGGTTAGATTTTAGGTTTAGGTGAAGGTAAGGGTAAGGTTTAGGTGTAGGGTTTGATTTTATGGTTGATTAAGGGTTAAGGTTAGGGTAAGGGTTAGGTGTAGGGTTAGATGTTAGGGTAGATTAAGGGTTAAGGTTAGGGTTAGGTGTAGGGTTAGGTTCTGTTTTGAATCATTTACATTCAACATAGGGTTAAGTTAAATTTAATGGACATTCAATTCAGTGTTAGTTAAAAGTCAGTTGAGCATCAAAAAGGCCATAAAATGGACCATCCAAGTAAAGTGTTACCAGAATTTCAATAAAATGTGGCCTACAAAATGTTTTTAACGGTCTGGTCTTTAACGGATTCTTCTAAAATTGAGGCTTTAAAAAAGAGTTTATCCTAATTATGTTGGAGTAACTGTCTCTACTGTCCAGAGAAGTCTTTCTATTATTATTACTATTATTTTCTTGTAACATTTGTTCTTAAACTGTTTTCTTAAATTACAATTGTTCTTATAGATGTTTTTAATTTGATATATCTTTGTTTTAATAATGTTTTATCCATGCTTTATTCGTATTTTATTATTGTATTTCCTTTTTTATTATTACATGTTTTTTTTACATATTTTCTTTGTATTTTCTCATTTGTAAAGTACTTTGAATGACCATTGTATACGAAAGGTGCTTTATAAATAAACTGTCCTTATATTGCCTTGCCTACTTTTGCCATGTGATTTTGAAGATGGGCTGAGAGGATCTAACTGCATTCACTGACAGTTTATGTTACTTAATGAGGAGTTTGGATGATCCTCAACTTCCCAACTCATCCAAAACGTATTGGTTGGAGCTCCATCTATGTATCATTCCAGAGAACACAGTTCCGGGGCTCCACAGCTCAATGCTGGGAGGCTTTATACCCCTCTTGCCCACACCTGACATTAGGCATTATGTTCATTATGTTTATGTGCTCCAGAGAGTCCTATTCTATTGGCAGTACAGGACATTACAAAGCAGTGTTCCAGACACACACAGTTCCTCCACACACTAGATTCACCCTCTTACCCTGCATACAGCTAAGCCCTTCTGTAGTTTTCAGGGCTAACAATGTCAGGGCTAACAAGTAATGGAAGCCAATTAGCGCGGTGCTAACTGCCGACCTAAACCATTTAGTCCGTGTTTATAGACATCAGTGTGTCCTACAGAGGCGTGTTAAGAGCGTGCTCAGAGCGAGCAGCGGGAACAGCGTGAGATACACATGGTGGCGTCACTCACACAGGAAGTGAGCATATGTCCCACGCAGGAGCATGCAGGGGGGCTTCAGACAAGCCGTTCATCCGCCCTCGCTCCATCCGCCTCCCTCTGATTCACCTCTCTCAATCTCTCACTGAATCTGTCGCTCTTTCTTCATTAGTGTGAGTAAGGTACTGCGCTCTCACAGGACAGAATCACTTAAAATTCAGTGCAGAAATTACGTTACACTACATTACATTACATTACATTACATTACATTTGGCAGACGCTTTTGTCCAAAGCGACTTACAATAGTGATGTACAAAAATAATAGAAGTTTAAAGGTAAAACATCTTTAGATAGGGCTTAAAGGAGGTCAAAGGGAAATAATGGGATAGAGGAGTAAAGGAGGGGAAGAAGGAAATGAGGTTAGAAGTAGTTAGTGAGAGATAGTGAGAGATTCTCCTGATCTGGTAGTAGAAGGTAGTTAGTAAGAGGTGTTAGGAGAGTAAGTTCTCTTTGAAGAGCTCTGTCTTCAGGAGTTTATTAAAGATAGTGAGAGATTCTCCTGATCTGGTAGTAGAAGGTAGTTAGTTAGAGGTGTTAGGAGAGTAAGTGCTGTTTGAGGAGCTCTGTCTTCAGGAGTTTATTAAAGATAGCGAGAGATTCTTCTGATCTGGTAGTGGAAGGTAGTTTGTTCCACCATTGGGGAACTCTGTATGAGAACAGTCTGGATTGTTTTGTGTGAATGTTGGTTTGGTAAAGCGAGGTGACGTTTATTGGAGGAGCGCAGCGGCCGGGAGGTAGCGTAAGCCTTCAGGAGTGACTGCAGGTAGACATGGTTAATAAAACCAAAAATCAACTAAAACTATAATTAAAATTGATAACAGTAGGTGTAAAAAGAATCTATAGTAATAAAATGTATGTCAGATCCTTTGTAGAGCTAAATTACTTAATTAACTCTGAGTTGGAGTATTTTTTTTAGCTCAAAATAGATTTTCTCCATCGATAAACTGAAACACAGATTTTTGAGTGAATATCCATGACTTTTCCAAAACTTTCTAGGAATTTTTATTTTTCCAAAACTTATCCAGGCCTGGAAATTGCTACTTTCAAATTCCATGACTTTTCCAGGTTTTCCACGACTGTAGGAACCCTGTGACAAATCTCACATTTCTATCTTTAACCTTCTCATCACCCACACAACAACACTTAACTCCACCCCTTTCACTCCTCCCCAAATCACTCCTGCCCCTTTCAATCTAATTCTCAATGCCCTCCGTTCACTCCTCCCCCTTTCACTTCTCCTCCTTTAAATTCCGGTCCTTTCATTCTCTACCTTTCATGTTTCCTTTTTCAATACCCCTCCTTTCACTCCCCACTTTTGATTCTCCACCTTTCACTTTTCTTTTTTCAAGCCTCCATCCTTCAGTCTTCCACTTTCACTCACCTTTTATTCTTTACCTTTCCCTTTTCCTGATTTAAACCTTTCACATATAATCTTTCTTTCACCCCGTTCCATTTTCCACCTTTCATGCTTCCTTTTTCAGTTTACCCCTTCACTCCTTTCCCTTTTACTCCTCCCAATATTTTTTTATTTTCACTTTTCCTTTCTTTCCTTCTCTTTTACCCCTTAATTTTTCTTTCTCCACGTTTTCTTCTTCTTCTCTTTTCACCTCTCCCCATTTCATTCTTTACATTTCATTCTTCTTTTTTTGTTCTTTCTCCTTTCACTTCATCTTTAACCCCTCTCCATTTCATTCTTCTTTTTTTAATCTTTCTCCTTTCACTTCATCTTTAACCTTCACTGTTGAGCCTTCTGGAGGTGTCGTGGGCCTAATTCAGCGAAACACTGACGAAGGAAGGTGCCTGCCTGATGACCCCTGAGAAGAGCTTGCACTGAAGTTTGTGTTAGAGTTTGGATGAAGGGGATTGGTGTGGTCCTGCTCTTGTAATAATTTGTCTCATGAGTTTTTGTAGACGTCTGAGTACTTGGCAGTTGAGGCACGGACCATGAACATAGTTCGCTATGCTTCTGGATTCTTGTCGAGCCAGTATCAGATGGTAGTGGTTGCTGTGTTCTGCTCAAGCAACTTATAATGTGATTTATTGTGTGTGATTGTGCTTAGGTAAGTGTGTTGTTGCCATAGTTAAAGGAAGTGAGCTTAGATTAAGGAGGTATTCTGTTTGTTCATAGGTTATTTTTTGGTAGGTCTGTTACTTGGCAGTTGAGGCAATGGACCATGAACATAGTGTTAGGCTGTGCTTCTGGATTCTTGTCGAGCCAGTATCAGATTGTGGTGGTTTTGCTATTGTTGTTAGTTGAGTGAGTAGTAGATCCTGGCTGAGCCCTATGCATAACCCCAGCTGTTAGGTGCAGGATTTGTCAATTTCCTGTATTATATTACTTGATATCTAGTTAAGCTAGTGACTGCTGTGAAGAGAACAGTTGACAACAGAGGAAAGACCCTGTGACAGCATGGAAAGACAGCTGACAAGAGGGAATAGACCCTAACGGTGCTGCCATGGGCTGGCAATCCATGGTAGCAGCCACCATGGTTAACCATGTGTGTGCAACCAAGCAAGCTACATTGAAAAAGAAAAAAGCAATACCCCAGGAGTCAGCGAGAGCAGGGGTGGAAGATGACTCACAGGCGGATAACATGGTTACGGACTCTGGAACGGACATGACTACGAGAAGTGGGTTAAGCATAGAGGCAGGTGGGATGGTAAGTGGAAAGGAGTTGCTGACCTGTGTGTGTGGGTGGAGCAAGGTCACATCAGTGAGAGGGCTGAGGATACACCAAGGAAAGATGAGGTGCTTGAGTGAAGGAGTGCAGGGGCCCCGCATTGAACAATACTTTGAACAGAATTGTTTGAGTCAGTCGGCTGAAGTCCAGCGGCAGGTTACATGCCACAGTCCGCAGGATATCAATACCTTTGATACTAGGGAGGCTAACTTAAGCACAGAAGGAGTGGAGGATGAAGGAGGTGTTGATAGGTCAAAGGCTAAGGGAAAGCAGATGGGTAGGGAGAAAGGAATCGGTCAAAGATCCAAAGTTAAATGGCCAGGCACAGGAGACAAGATGGCATGGAGGAGTATTAATGATGATTTGAAAGGTATGTTTGAGGGTTTGAAGGGAACAGCAGAGAGTAAATTGAACAGGCTAGGTAAAGTCATTTATGATTATGGAATGGCAAGATTTGGTGTTGTGCAGAGGAACGTAAAGTGTCAAGATGTAGTTAAATCAAGGCGGCAGGTAGAAATAGAAAAACTGGTTAAGGAATCAAGGTTACTCAGAAAGAAGTGGAAGAAGGGTAATGAGGCAGAAAGAGAGGGCATTGAGTTATTGCAGGAGGAGTTGAGAAGTAAGTTGGTAAAATTGCGGAGAGCAGAGGCTATGAGGAAAAGGAGGAAGAAGAAGGAGCGTGCTAGGATAGAGTTCTTTAGAGATCCATTTAGGTTTGTTAAGAGTCTGTTTAGTAAGGAGAAATCAGGAAATCTAAAGGTCGGAAAGAGGGAGTTGGAGGAGCACTTTAAGAGTGTTTACACAGAGAAGGAAAGGTCTAGCGACCTGGACCTACCAGCAGACATGCCGCCGTTAGGTGATATAGAGTGGAAAATGGATGTTAACCCCCCTAGGTGGAGTGAGGTTCAGGAGGTGGTGAAGGCTGCAAAGGCAGGTTCTGCCCCAGGGCCAAACGGGGTTCCATATAGATTATATAAAAGTGCACCAGATGTTTTGAAGTTTCTATGGAAACTAATGGCTATAGTGTGGAAGAAGGGGATTATTCCAAAGGAGTGGCGCAGAGCAGGTGTTGTTCTTATCCCAAAAGAAAAGGATTCTGTGGCTATTGATCAGTTCCGTCCCATAAGCTTGTTGAATGTGGAGGGTAAGATCTTCTTTAGTGTGGTTGCACGTAGACTAGCAACGTACCTGAAAAGAAATAATTTAATTGATACGTCTGTACAAAAGGCAGGAATTGCAGGTTTTTCTGGTTGCATAGAGCATAATAGTATGATTTGGCATCAGATTCAAACAGCAAGAGCCGAGAAAAAGGATCTACATGTGGTGTTTTTAGATCTGGCTAATGCTTTTGGTTCGGTACCGCATGCATTGTTGTGGAAGGCATTCAATTTTTTTAGGGTTCCAGAAGAGATTTCAAGGTTAGTTAAAGCCTATTTTGAAGACATACAGTTTTGCTTTAGTGTAGGGGAGTGTGTCACATCTTGGCAACGACTGGAAATAGGTATAATGGCAGGTTGTACAATTTCACCGCTAGCGTTTACGATGGCAATGGAGTTGATTATTAGGGCTTCTAAGTGGGTCGTAGGCGGGGAGAGGCTGCATGATGGCACCCGGCTCCCACCAGTTAGGGCGTTTATGGACGATATGACAACATTAACGACCACGGTGCCATGTACCCGGCGACTGCTAGGGAAGTTAAATGATAATCTTAGGCTGGCTAGGATGAAAGTTAAACCGAGCAAGTCTAGGAGTGTATCAATCGTTAAAGGGAAATTGATACAAGAAAGGTTTATGATGGAGGGAGAAGTCATACCATCTATATTGGAAAAGCCAGTTAAGAGTTTAGGTAGGTGGTATACTGCAGCACTGAATGATAAAGAGCAGGTGGAAGGGTTGAGGACAGAAATGGTGGAGGCCATTAATAGAATTGATAAGTCTTTTCTGCCAGGTAAATTAAAATTGTGGTGTCTGCAGTTTGGTTTGTTGCCTCGTCTAAGGTGGCCACTTACAGTTTATGATATTCCGATTTCTGAGGTTGAGAGGTTAGAAAGGGTTATGAGCAAGGCTATAAGGACATGGTTGGGGGTGCCGCGTTGCCTTAGTAGTGTGGCGTGGTGTGGGAGAGGGATGCTGGAACTGCCATTGACGAGCTTGGTTGAGGAGTTCAAATGTGCTAAGGTAGGACGTGAAATGCAGTTGTTAGGGTCAAAAGACGGGCTGGTTAAAGCAACAGCACCAGTGACTAGGTCTGGGAGGAAGTGGAATGCTCGAGAAGCTACTCAAGCCGCAAGGAGGGCACTGGAGCACAGGGATGTTGTGGGGCAGGTGCAAAATGGGAGGGCAGGATTAGGTTTAGGTGATTCTTGGAAAGCATTCGGCAAGGCCACATCACCTGAGAAAAGGCGTATGGTTACAGGGTTTATTCGTGAGCAGGAGGAGGAAGCAAGGAGGGCAAAAGCAGCAGGGCAGAGTAAACAGGGGCAGTGGATGAGATGGGAAAGTGTAGAGAAGCGGAGAATCACCTGGCGAGAGTTATGGGGATTGGATACAGGCCGTATAAAGTTTCTTTTGGGAGCTACATATGATGTTCTGCCAACGCCACAAAACCTTGCTCAGTGGGTGGGTGAGGATCCAAGTTGTAAGCTATGTGCAGGAAGTGGCACGCTGAAGCACATTTTGTCGGCATGTAAGGTGAGTCTATCCCAGGGGCGCTACACATGGAGGCATAATCAGGTACTTAGATCTCTTGCAGGTGCACTTGATAAGAAACGGTTAGAAGTTAATAACATGCCCGTGGTAGGTTGCAGTAGGGTAATCACGTTTGTGCGTGAGGGGCAGCATAGTGGAGAAACAGCACAGTGCTTGAAAACTGCTGGTAAGTGGGCCAATGCACGAGATTGGAAGTTATTAGTGGATGTAGGTAGTAAACTGCAGATCCCAGAGTGCATACTGGTTACAACCTTGAGGCCGGATGTAGTGTTGTACTCTGAAAGTAAGCGGATAGTGTATTTTATAGAGCTGACTGTTCCGTTTGAAGACGAGGTAGATGGAGCTTATGAAAGGAAAAGGCTGAAGTATACAGACTTGGTGGCTGAGGTGAGAGAGCGTGGGTGGCAAGCGTATATTAGACCGGTAGAGGTAGGTACTAGAGGCTTTGTTGCGAAGTCTGCCACAAGACTGCTGTCTGAATTCGGAATTAGAGGTCGTGTGCTAAGGACTGTAGTGAAGGAGTTGTCAGATGTAGCTGAAAGATCTAGTCAGTGGTTGTGGTTCAGAAGGGCTGAGGCTGTGTGGGGAAGGGAGTGAGTTTGTGCTTCTACAGCAAGCTTGGAGGGCGGTGGGTCTGGGACGCCAGACTTCACTGTTGAGCCTTCTGGAGGTGTCATGGGCCTAATTCAGCGAAACACTGACGAAGGAAGGTGCCTACCTGATGACCCCTGAGAAGAGCTTGCACTGAAGTTTGTGTTGGAGTTGTTAGATGTAGCTGAAAGATCTAGTCAGTGGTTGTGGTTCAGAAGGGCTGAGGCTGTGTGGGGAAGGGAGTGAGTTTGTGCTTCTACAGCAAGCTTGGAGGGGGGTGGGTCTGGGACGCCAGACTTCACTGTTGAGCCTTCTGGAGGTGTCGTGGGCCTAATTCAGCGAAACACTGACGAAGGAAGGTGCCTGCCTGATGACCCCTGAGAAGAGCTTGCACTGAAGTTTGTGTTAGAGTTTGGATGAAGGGGATTGGTGTGGTCCTGCTCTTGTAATAATTTGTCTCATGAGTTTTTGTAGACGTCTGAGTACTTGGCAGTTGAGGCACGGACCATGAACATAGTTCGCTATGCTTCTGGATTCTTGTCGAGCCAGTATCAGATGGTAGTGGTTGCTGTGTTCTGCTCAAGCAACTTATAATGTGATTTATTGTGTGTGATTGTGCTTAGGTAAGTGTGTTGTTGCCATAGTTAAAGGAAGTGAGCTTAGATTAAGGAGGTATTCTGTTTGTTCATAGGTTATTTTTTGGTAGGTCTGTTACTTGGCAGTTGAGGCAATGGACCATGAACATAGTGTTAGGCTGTGCTTCTGGATTCTTGTCGAGCCAGTATCAGATTGTGGTGGTTTTGCTATTGTTGTTAGTTGAGTGAGTAGTAGATCCTGGCTGAGCCCTATGCATAACCCCAGCTGTTAGGTGCAGGATTTGTCAATTTCCTGTATTATATTACTTAATTACTAACCCCTCCCCATTTCATTCTTCTTTTTTTAATCTTTCTCCTTTCACTTCATCTTTAACCCCTCCCCATTTCATTCTTCTTTTTTTCATCTTTTTCCTTTCACTTCATCTTTCACCCCTCCTCATTTCATTCTTCTTTTATTAATATTTCTTCTTTCACTTCATCTTTCACCCCTCCCCATTTCATTGTTTACATTTTACTCTTCTTTTTTTCATATTTCTCATTTCACTTCATCTTTACCCCTCCCCATTTCATTCTTCTTTTTTTCATATTTCTCCTTTCACTTCATCTTTACCCCTCCCCATTTCATTCTTCTTTTTTTCATATTTCTCATTTCACTTCATCTTTAACTCCTCCCCATTTCATTCTTCTTTTTTTAATCTTTCTCCTTTCACTTCATTTTCACTCCTCCTCATTTCATTCTTCTTTTTTATTCTTTCTTCTTTCACTTCATCTTTCACCCCTCCCCATTTCATTGTTTACATTTTACTCTTCTTTTTTTCATCTTTTTCCTTTCACACATTTTCACCCTTCCTCTTTCACTCCTCCCTATTTCAATCTTTCCACTTTCACGTCTGCTGTATTCAATTCACTCCATTCAGTTCCATTCTTCTTCACATCTTTCATTTGTCACTTTATCATCAAACCTCCCCTTTCCTCCTAGCCCTTTACTTTCTCCTCCATTCACGCCTTTGTGTTCACTCCTTCCTTACACCTCTTCTTTTTTTACTCCTTCCCTTTTCACTCCTCCTTTTTGATTACTCCTCCTTTCACTTCTCTTCATTGACTCATTTGTTTGATCTTTCTGTCCTTTTGGTGACTTTGTGCACACAGTTAGAGACAGGCTGGTTCCAGGTGACAGAATGTGTGTATATGTGTGTGTGTGTGTGTGTGTGTGTGTGTGTGTGTGATCAGTGTGTAAGTGCTTACATATGATTTTTCTCCTCTCTCCAGTCTGAACACCTGTTCATGTATTCCACTTTCAGCTTCTTATTGTCTGTTTGACTTTGAGAGAGAGAGAGAGAGTGTGTGTGTGTTTTATGTTAATGAGCATATGGTGTGAAGTTCAAAAGAGCATAAATTAAGCTGAAGCTACAGACATACATGTGGAGTGCGTGTAGGGGGGTGGGGGTGGTGGGCTGTTGTCATTGTTGCATTTGCCAACCATCTGCATGTGCCAAACCACCAGCAACCTAACACACATATACACACACACACAGGTCACTGGGGTCATGACCAAGATATGCATATGTGTGTAAGTTTGTGAAAGGGAAAGAGATGAAACTGGTTGTGAGTAACGCAGCTTATGGCAAATTGGCTTTTTTTCTCACTGACACACACACACACACACACACACACACACACACACATACACACACACACACACACAAACATATACATATGTGTATGTGTGTATATCTGTCATGCTGTGTCTTCTAATCTGGGGGGGGGGGTTATCAGTGTAGAGAGACATTTGCATTGTTAAGCAGAGACCCACAGTGAGGTGACCTTCAGGAGCACACACACACACACACACACACACACAGATGCATGTGTGAACACACACACACACATACACACATGCATGTGTGAACACACACACATACATACACACGCTCATTTACATTTTTGCACACTGCTGCACATTTGACAGCTGTTTATAAACACTCCCTCACCACAGAGAGACAGTGTGTATGTTTGTGTTTGTGTGTGTTTGTTTGTGTGTGTGTGTGTGTGTGTGTGAGTGTGGTCACTGGAGCAGAGTAAATGTGTAAGAGGCTGGTTGAAGAGGTCTACTCCACATTTCACACACAGCTGCTCAGAGAGCTGAGATCACCCCACGCTTCTCACTGAGGGTCTGAGGACCACCGAGGATAACAATCAGATCCTCCAAAGCATCACTCAGATAATCAACCTAACCTACACAGTAATGCCAGATTCCAGACCAGTTGCAGGTGCCTGGCAAATATATGGCATGCTTAATATCTGACCCAGTCGGTGACTGGGAGTCATAAGCAGTGGCTACATACTGCCAATGTTCATCAAGCTACAGCATGCACTATATGTCAAAATGTTAGATCATTAATTTATAGCTATCTAGTCAACTTCATTTCACTGATTAAAATACATCTATTCCTGCATTTCAGGCCTGTAACACATTCCAAAAAAAGCGTTCACCTTGTGATGTTGCCGTTTCTTCTCACAAGATATTCTGGCACCGAGAAAATCGAGCACTGAAGTGTTTCTGGTGTTATATTTCCTCCATTCTCCCTGCA
This sequence comes from Astyanax mexicanus, assembly GCF_023375975.1. Lineage (NCBI taxonomy): Eukaryota > Metazoa > Chordata > Actinopteri > Characiformes > Acestrorhamphidae > Astyanax > Astyanax mexicanus. Next base: position 13,007,655 of record NC_064410.1, on the reverse strand, counting down.
AACACATCTTAAGATGTGCAACAGTACAAAATAAGTATTGTCATCTTCATATTTTTTGGTGTCAAAATTTTCTTGTGTTTGGCATTGACCATGGTGACCGTAGGGTCATGTGATTTCAGCAGTAGTACAGCAGGGAGTTACTGAGAGGATGGAGTGGACAAAGTGATGGAGGTGATGGAGTAATAAAGGTGTTGGAGTTGCTGGACGTGGAGTGAAAGAGGTGATGGAGATGACGGGGTGATGGAGGAGATGGAGCAGTGATAGAGGTGGAGTGCTGGAGTAATGGTGGGGATAGAGTGATATAGAGATATGGAGTTGGAGTGATGTGGAGTGATAGAGGAGGTGATGATGGAGTAATAGAGGTGATAGACTGGTGAACAGTACAAAGTTATCATTGTCATCTTCACATTTTTTGGGTGGCAAAATTCTCTGCACTGCGGGCATACCAGGCGGAAGCTAGGCCCTGGAACCTGAAGACCCTCTGTTCTACAGAGTAGATCTCTCCCCTTCATCACAGAGATCTACACCCCATGCTGCACCTGAAAAGCCACCAGCATTGTGGACGACCCCACCCATCCCTCACACGGACTCTTCGCTCTGATGCCGTCCGGCAGAAGATACAGGAGCATCCGAGCCTCCACTACTAGACTCTGCAACAGTCTTTATATATATATATATATATATATATATATATATATATATATATATATATATAGACTTATAATTGTTACAAGTTTGCACTTTATGTTGTTTATTGCTTGTTGTTCCATGTTGCAGGAATGTAATTCCACTACTCTGTGTACCTGTACTCAGATGTAATGACAATAAAAGCCTCTTGACTCTTGACTTGACTTGACACTAAACCAGGCAGAGCTTATGAATGTACAGCCGTTTGTGAGCTCTTTTAAAAACTTGGCATGTGAAATGTGTGTGTGTGTGTGTGTGTGTCTTACCCTGGACTTTGAGAGATGAGTACTTGTTGAATCCGACTCCCAGGTTATTGTGGGGGTGAGAGAGAGTCATAGCAGGTCCGAGAGAAGGGAGAGCGGCGTTGTTCAGGTGATTATGATCTACTGAGAGACAGAGAGAGAGAGGAACAGAGAGATAGGTATGGTTAGTCAGGTTTAGTTAATAGTAGTTATTTGTTTTTTGCCGTGGTTCAGAGTTCATGGGGATTGTTACAGCAGGTAGGTGTGCACTGGTGTATTAGTGTGTGTGTGTGTGTGTGTTTTATTCACTAATGAACAACTAAATCCAAGAGTTTTAAAAAATACATTCACACTACAAGCTTGCTACAACATTGCTGTGAGCAGGATTTGATTGCATTCAGCCTCACGGGAGCATTAGTGAGGTCAGGTAAATGTGTTGGATGGAGCTTCATCATCACCTAATGATTGTGGGCATTATACCCCTCTAGCCAACGTTTGGCACTGACCATGGTGAACCTAGGGTTTTGTGATTACAGCAGTGATGGAGTAACTGAGGTGATGGACTGATGGAGGTGATAGAGTTGACAGAGTGATGGAGGCGAAAGAGTGATAGAGGTGATGGAGTAATAAAGGTGATGGAGTAATAGAGGTGATGGAGTGGATGGAGTGATGGAGGTGATGAAGTAATAGAGGTGATGGAGTTGACAGAGTGATGGAGGCTATGGAGATATAGAGGTGATGGAATTGACAGAATGATAGAGGTGATGGAGTAATAAAGGGGATGGAGTAATAAAGGTGATGGAGTAATAGAGGTGATGGAATTGACAGAGTGATGGAAGTTATGGAGTAATAGAGGTGATGGAGTTGACGGAGTGATGGATGTTATGGAGTAATAGAGATGATGGTGTTATAGAGATGATGAAGTACACAGAGTGATAGAGGTAATGGTGTAATGGGGTGATGGAGTAACTGAGGTGATAGAGTTGACGGAGTGATAGAGGTGATGGAGTTGATGGAGGTGGGGTGATAGAGGGGATGGAAATAACGGGGAGATGGTGGATATGGAGTGATGTAATGGTGGTGATGGAGGTGGTTTGATGGAGGTGATGAGGTGATAGAGGTGGAGTGATAGAGCTCAGGTAGGTAATGAAAATGACAGTGATGATTTTCATGGAGTGCTGGAGGTGGTGTGATGGAGTTGATGGAGTGATAGGGGTGAATAGATTTAAGTGTCATATGAGCCACACAACAGATGGCACAATACACATTTTGTATGTGTGTGTGTGTGGGTGTGTGTGATGTCAGGTGTGCTAATCTCTACTGTATGTTCCCTCCTAACTAATACGCTTAGTACACCAGAGAGAGAGAGAGAGAGAGAGAGAGAGAGAGAGAGAAAATAAACGAGAGACCAAAATTCCAAAAAATCATGACGATGGACAGTGCTCATTCTTTGTCTCTCAGTTCAGTGATGCTGCACTTTTCAAAGTCTTTTAACTGAGCAAAAAAAAAGATATCATAGAGACATGTCTAGCAGTGAATGATCTCTCACCAAGAGGTACACTACCCAAATGTAGTCTTCTTATAGAGCAGCAGGACAGCATTTTTACCCTGTTGTTGTGAGACCCAGGGTCTAATCATTCCACACCTGTAATGATATATATCTGCCTGATATACAGCATCATACTGAATAATGCAGCAATCCAGGTGCATCACTTTTTTATCTCTAGCTGATTATTATGATTATAATTTCTACTATTTATTTTGTCATTGTTTCATTTCTCCACATTCATTTTTGGCAATAAAGTAATTGAAACAGGTACACCAATAAAAAGCCAACCTGAAAAATGAACTGACTGAGATGAAGAGAGAGAGAGAGAGAGAGAGAGAGAGAGAGAGAGAGAGAGATAGAGGGAGAGTGAAAGAAAGTGAGAGAGAGCTACAGAGATGACACACATATAGCATCATCATTGTTTGACTGACATTGAGACTTAATTGTCCGTCAGTGTGTCTAATGGATTACATAAAGAACATGCACTGCACACACACACACACACACACACACAGCATTGCTCATCTTCTTGTCGCAGTGATGTGCTTGTGCTGGATCACAGCCAGATAACTTTCCATCAATTGAATTACAGGACACCCTGCCTACTCCTTTCTCTCTCTCTCTCTCTCTCTCTCTCTCTCTCTCTCTCTCTCTCTCTCTCTCTCTCTATCTCAATCACTCTCTCTCTCTCGTGCTTTTAGTGAGACAATGACAGAAAAAACAAACCAAGACTGTTTAAGAAACCGTCCACGTGTATCTGTTTTTTCCCTCTTTCCGTGTATTAAAGTATTTCTATAACCCTCCTGCTGTTACATTCAAATCTTTTATCCTTGCAGTCAATTTGACTCCAGCAACTTTAACCTCCAGAAAATTATTATATAATATTTACAATTGTTACCCAATTTTGTGACATGCTACATTTGTTTGTTGACTACTTAAATAACCTTTAACCCTTGTGTGGTGTTCATATTTTTGTTACTCGTTTACTTTGTTACTTGTATTTAATTCAGCAAAATTAAGCAATTTTACATTAAAATGCTTTACACATGCTTGCTTCACCTAAATTGCAAGCAATATAAACAGCTTACATGGTTAATATTTGCCCTTTACCTTTCTTATGTTTCATTTCTTTCAAAAAGTGCTACTCTTTTTTTATTAGTTTTTTAATAAAATGTAAAAGAAAATTAATTAAAGTCAAGATATGAGTAGAAAATTTGTTTAGTTTCAAATTTACAAATGAAGCAATGTTTATTAACCCTTGGCCAAACATACTGTATGTAATATAAATGTGTGTGTGTGTGTGTGGGGGGGGGGGGGTGTACAGTGTGTGTTTATCGAAAATGTGTTTTGATATATGTTTTTCACAAAAAATGAGCCAATGAGTTTGAGCTGGAAAAAATATTTTTTTACTATCATTTAATGAAAAATGAAAATGGGTCCCACAGACCCGAACACCACACAAGGGTTAAACACTCCTACCTATAGCTGCTCTGGACTGAACACTGAACACAAACTTATTTCACTTAAGATACCATTTCTTCATCTCTCAGCTTGTCCAGAAATGCATGTAAAAGGTAGGGAGTTCTTGAAAAATAATGCTTAAAACTCCCTAAGAATTTAAGAAAGAACTATTGAATAGAACAGAAGACTCAAACCCTGTCAAAAAGAATATTTTTGGTGTAAATTTTTGTTTTGTTTTATTTTTTCCTTTTTATTTTTTTGCTTAGGCCAAGTTACTCATTACAACCCGAAAGTAACTTGCAAATAAAAAAACTACATTTTATATTGTTTCCTCGATGTTCTCTTAATCCACGGGCTACACAACATTACTTTCAATTAAAAATGGTGGCCACGTTACTGAACACCCCCACATAGTGTGAGCAGAGTGTGTTATGTTTTTTTAGGTTTTGTTAACTGGTGTGGTATAAGCCTCCATTATCTTGTATCTCCAGCAGGGAACAGAGTGAAGATGAGATTTTTTTGCTGAGCACTTTAAGAGTGGTGCTTTGCATCACTGTAACCGAGTGTCCTTGGTAAAGTGATGAGTGGAATGACCTCTCCTGGTGCATAAATCACCCGTCGTCGTGGCGGAGCAGTGTGTGTGAACACACAGTCACACTCAATCAGTGTAATGTTTAATTAAGTAAATGACCCGCAGCTGCTGACGGGTGCTGGAGAAGATTCTAGCCTGAAGCACAGAGTCCAAAACCCGGACATCTGTCAGCCTCCAAAGAAACCAAACCGTCTCTGACACTGACCTCCCACATAGCAACTGGGTCACGCCCCAGTTCTTCCCACTATTACACTTTTACCCAGTGCACACACAGCGCCATGGAATGATGGGGATGAGTTATTGAGTTGGAGCAACAGTGTAGTCTGTTGTTCTAACTCATACTTCTCCTTCCACGACTTTTGGGACAGTTTTGGACCAAAATTAAATGCCATCAAATCATCTCATCATCTTTAAACACATAGGTGCAGAACCAATCCTGATTCAGTCACTCCTATTTTACATGTCTCTCTCCTTTTCTCTTTCTCTCTCTATCTCTCTCTTTTTCTCGTACTGTATCTCACTTCCTCACTTTCCTAATACCTCTCTAACACTCACTCCTTACTCTCTCTCTTTCTATCTCTTCCTCTCTCACTCACTTCCTCTCAATCCCTCTCTCTCTTACTGTCTCCCACTTCCTCACTTTCCCTATTTCTCTCTCATACTTTCCTTAACTTACTCTCTCTCTCACTCCTTACTCTCTTTCTTTCTATCTCTTCCTCTCTCACTCACTTCCTTTCACTCCCTCTCTCTCTCTTACTGTCTCCCACCGCCTCACTTTCTCTATTTCTCTCTCATACTCTCCTTAACGTACTCTCTCTAACGTCTCTCTCTCTCTCTCTCTCTCTCTCTCTCTCTCTGTCACTCCTTACTCTCTCTTTCTATCTCTTTTTCTCTCACTCACTTCCTCTCTCTCTCTTCCTCACTCTGTTTCTTTCTTTCTTTTACTTGTGAAACATTGGAAAGTACAGAATTATTGACAAAGAGTGGTATAAATGCACTCTATAGAATTAGCATTGTCTGTAGAATGGTATGTCTGAAGCTTAGTCATAGTTGGAGAGTATACGTATGTCCAAAGCTGTTATAGAACATGAGAACATAAGGTTATAGAGATTTAGATTGAGGACAAACTTGTTTATTGTAATAATCCCAGAATTGCTCATAGATTTCATGTCAGTCGAGTTGATAGAATATTCATAGTCACCACTTTAGGCATAAATTTTATAATCTGTATCACACTGGTATACTTCCATATATCAATTGTGACTGGTTTAGATATAATCCATTTCTTTTCATTCAGAATACTTCACATACTGACTATATTAGAAGTGGGACAAAATATTGGTATTGAGATATGCCAATCATTTCGATTGCGATATATTATCGACATATGGCATCAAATCTAGATATTTCTATTGAAACATAGGTGCTCTAAACTCTCTAAGACCACCCCCCGATTAGACTTACTAAGGTTACTGCTTCATTACTCAAATGAATAGGGTTAACCTGTGGTAAAGAACTTAGTTGTGCAAATTCCTCAAATTTGCTTATTTAAGAGTGTTTTATACTTTTCAGAAACACAGATGGACGGGGTTTAAACACAACACCAAATGAACTACTGTCTGCCACTAATCTTTACACCTAAACTAATAATTGATAATCAATAGGGCTGCAACTAATGACTATTTTTGTAGTCGACTAATCTGTCGCTTATTTGTTTGATTAGTCAATTAGTAACAATTCTTTTTTTTATCATGCCCTCCATTTGTACTTCCTACTGGTGGGGACAGCAAAATTATTAGGCCACAATTTCAATTTTGCAGTACATTTTGACAGTTAGACGTAAATATATTACAAAGTATGTTATAAGAAACATTCTCACAGACTGGATGTTATTTTTTTTTTACTTTTTTTCCAAGAAGATACCTCCCTAAAATGACTGTTTGTCTAAGAAAATATATATTTTTTACATCTGTAGTTACTATAACATATAACTTAATTAATACAGTGGACATTTTACAGTGTCTTCCTTACGCTTAGCCAGCTAATGTTAGTGTAACTAAGGAAGAAGGTGTGAATTCTATTCAAACTCTCCTCAACAGCTCTCTACAGTAATATAGAAATCAGTGTTTAAACTGTACACATCTAGTAAAGACAGACTGTAGAGTTATTTTGTGGAGTTAAATGTGTTTATTTGTGTTTAATAGACTAAGTGCTGATATTACACTTTATGTGCCGCTCCCCCGCACTCTCTCTCCCGCTCTCTCAAGTCCCACCCACACTGAAACCTCATTGGCCAACTAAGCATTAGTAGAAGCCAATCAGGGTACTTAGGATTTGTTATCATCTTATTATGTGTTTGTCTTCCTCTCTTGCCTGTTTTGTCTGGCGCGTGCTCTCTCTTTCTCTTTCTCTCTCTCTCTCGTTCCATTACACATTATAGATGCATCAACAATGAAATTCCGTGTCGACAATTTATTATAATTGACATTGTCGATTACACTGACTAATCGCTGCAGCCCTACTAATCAATATTGTGTTTTTGGAAATAAATACAGTATTGTGATACTTTGATATGTCGATATTTTCTTGCACCACACTAGATGTGATATTATTGGCTCTGGTTTAATGTGGGTGGAATGGGGTGGGTGGAGCTTCACAGGCGCCGGTAGGGTTTAATGAGTTGGATGGAGTTATAATTATCACTAATTATACAATGTACTTGTGGTGATTTCTGTGGTGTTAAAGTGACTGTGATTCACAGCACTGAGTAAATGTAAATGTAGGCTGTGTGTGTGTGTGTGTGTGTGTGTGTGTGTGTGTGTGTGTGTGTGTGTGTGTGTGTGTGTGTGTGTGTGTGTGTGTGTGTGTGTAGATGTATTGCTGATATTAGAAAGTTTTCAGCAGTTTTTATTTCACTCTGGTTACATCATGCACACTTTCCTTCAGGATCAGTTTCTCTCTGTCTCTCACACACACACACACACACACACACACACACACACGCACACACACACACACACACACACACACACACACACACAGTCCCCAGAGACAGGTCGTGGAACAGTGGAAGTCACTCAGCATTGACCCACTTCTGCTGATTTTCTTTCTATGATTACAGTTTTTCCCAAATGTTTACACACAAAATGTGGAACTATGCACACAAATCCAAAAACATGAAGCTCATGTGTCGACATTGTGACTCCAAACTGCTAAACTCTAAACACAATTTTATATGTTCTCACTCAAATATCAATCTAAATCACAGCTTTGCAAATCGCTAAACACAAATTGCATCATTTAGAACACCTTGCTCACCTGAGAATCACTGACCTCCAAATACAAAACTCTAATTACCAAGAAGGTACTAAGAATTACTAAGAAGGTACAAGTTGCACCTGTTCAGACTTAATTAGCAGAACATTTCAATCATTTGTCAGAGTATAAAAGAGGCCTCACGTGACTGATACAGCCATACTATGTTGTCATCTGGGATAATGTAAGTTTCCACTGGGCAGCTCTGGTCAATGATTGGTTCTCTAAATCCACAGTTTGTTGTGCTGCACCTTCCACCATATTCCCCATTTCTCAATCCAATAGAGGAATTCAAACTCAGACCCCACGAGCGTGTGGCTCTACTTCATGTAATGGGGGAGGCATGTGATGACATCCACGCAGATGATTGCCAAAGATGGATTTGCCATGCAAGGCGTTTTTCCCCCGCTGTTTGGCGAGAGAGAATACTGCAGCTGATGTGGATGAGGTCTTCTTGCCTGACCGATATCAGGGGTCTGATGAACAGTGATCTGTTTCTTTGCATTTTGCAATAAATAAATTTATGTGTCCTCTTTGTATGTGAATTTTCCTTATCATGTTTCTCATTGTGAAAATAGGTGAAAATTACAGTTTTGGAACATATTGCATACAGTAAATATAGCTTACATTTGAGTAGTACTGTAAATGGGGGGGTCCTACACCACACCAAATAAATAAAAACAACAGAAAGACAACATATTTCCATGGACTTGTATGCATTTGAATTTGTACAGTGGCCTCATGAAGTCAAAAACACAACCAAATACTTCTGATAAAAGTGCTCTGAATTAAATGATTATTTGATGCTCTGTAAGAGATAAGCATAAAATAGCTGTGTGTGTTGTTTTGGTGGAAGGAATCAGTTTTGCCAGAGATTTGTGGCGTTTCAACAAAGGAGTTAATAATTTTCAGTTTGTGTTTAGAGTTTTGAGAAACTGAGCCAAGTTTTTAGAAATGCGTTTAAACATTTGGGAAAAACTGTAATATTATATTAAAAGTGGCATTACTCATTCACACAATAGACGATATAAAAATAACACAGGGAGAAGTTCGGATATAGTTGTTATACAATTGAAAGAAAAAGTATGTGAACCCTTTGGGATTACTTGGATTTCTGCATAAATTGGTCATTAAATGTGTTCTGATCTTCATCTATAGTCACAATATCAGACAGACACAGTCTGCTTAAACTAATATCACACAAAAAATATATATGTTTGCATGGTTTTATTGAGCACAGCATGTTAACATTCACAGTGAGGGGGAAAAGCATGTGAACACTTAGGCTAATGACTTTTCTAAGAGCTAATTGGAGTTAGGATGTGATGAGATTGGATGTGTTGGTTAAAGCTGCCCTGCTCTATAAAAAACACACACCAGTTTTGAGTTTGCTGTTCTTAAGAAGCATTGCTTGATGTGAATCATGACTCACACAAAAGATCAAGCTCTCAGAGGACCTGCGTTAAAGAATTGTTGACTTACATAAAGCTGGAAAGGGTTTCAAAAGTATCTCTAAATTTCTGCAGCTGGCAAAATATGGCAAAAAAGAAAGAAAAAGGAGAGAACGGAAATGCCTTGAAACAGCCCTGAACCTAGTTATCCATTTTCATTTCTGTTGATAGATTTCTATACATAGCCATTAGTAATATACATACATATACATACATAGTAAAATACACAAATATACTAAATAATTAATAAAATACACACAAAATCACAATTTGGATATGTGGCTGTATAATGACTTTTTAACAATCATTAATTAGTTGTCTGACCAGAGGAAGATGGTTCCCCCCTTATATGTTAGCCTTGATATTACATGTGTACATTTAATAGTAAAAGATAAATGTGAGCTTTGGTTCCTCCCAGTGTTTCTTCCTCCTCCAGCTCTGAGGGCGTTTTAGAGCCTTCACGCTTACTGAAGGCTCTCTATTGTATTGTTGAATATTTTGTCTGATTCTCTGTCCTACTCCACATTTTTGTCAAGCTGCTTTGCAGTAACATCAGCTGTGAAAAGTGCTATATGAAGAAACTCAATTTGATTTATTGTATTTATCAGTGTGTAATTTGGTAATTGATGCCCCTTATGTTCTCCTTTTAAACTTAGCCACCCAAAGCAATGTTTTTTCCCTGTATTTTTTATTATTTTCTACTCTAGAATAATCAAAACTAGGAATGAATGCATAAGCACGTATGAAGTAAACAACAAAAAATATGTTTTTTTCTTAAATTCTTCAATGTAGCATCTTTAGCTTTGATGCTAACTTTGTCCCTTCGGTCGGCTTCATGAGGTAGAACCTGGAATTGTTCTTAAACTGACTTAAAGGAGGTTTTAGAGGTGCTGAGCTCTTGTTAACTGCTTTTCTTCACTCTGTGCTCCAACTCATCCCAAACCACCAGGATTGGGTTTAATGTGAGCTGTTTGTGTAGGCCAAACTCTTTTATCTACTAATTTTATCATTTTTTAAGTCTTTAGTATTAAGTTATTTTCCACACTATAAGGCACACTTTAAATCCTTTACTTTTCTTTAAACAAAATAGACAGTGTGCTTTATAATGTCCTGTATAAATTCTACCAGTCAGGTTGTAAAGAGCAGTGAAGCCACTCTGCTGAAGTACAGCGTTATACAGGAGTTTCAGTGATGTTTCTCCAGCACTAAGACTGGAGCAGTATTAGCATTAGCTGCTAAGCACAGTGCTAGCTCTTTTGGCATTCAGAGGTGAGTATACTGGACTGTAGCCTGTGTGTTTACTGTGTTAAAACAAGTTATGCGGGACAAACTGCTAGCTAATATCACCCTGGCTTACCAGAACACTCAGTATTCCTCAATGTAGCTCTGTCGGGTGGCGTGCTGCTGCTAACTGTGGCTAGTGCTACTGCTAACCAGGGTTAGCGCTGCTGCGAACCGCTCTGTTAAAAACATATTGGGAATCTGAGCTTACTGTAAATAAAAGAAAGTGCTTTACTCACCCAAATAAACAGTTTTAAGGAGAAAAATCCTTGTTTCTTCCTATATCACTTAAAATGCACCTTATAATCCTGTGAACCTTATGTATGAAAATAGACCAGAAAATAGGCCTTCTTTGATAGTGCTCCTTATAAAATGGTGTGTCTTATAGTCCATAAAATCTGGTAATCTACAATGTAGTAAATAACACAAACTATTGACTGGTACTGGTACTTCCTCCAAGCTATTATACTGTTAAACTCCTAAAACCTTGGTCAATTTAAATAAAACTCTGAGTCATATGCTACACAGAGCACTGGTTATCTACTTTTTCACACTTTACATATTTCTAACTGCACAAGTCACTTAATTTATAGATATTTATGATTCTATCATAGAGGTGTGTATATTTTTGCAGATGTACATTGTGTATCTATGTGATATATCTATACTTAATATTTATGCTGCTAAATTTTCATATATTTTTGTATTTGTACTTACATGCTATATTTATTTATTTTTCTCTGTTTTTTTGCGAGTCAATGCAACAAAATTTCGTTCTGCGTACAGGAGTGTATTAAGAATGACAATAAATGAAGTCTAAGTCTAAGTCTAAGTGTAATGTGTAATTTAGTGTGTATGTGTGTGGGTGTATGCTCATATAAAGTAAAGTTAAATATAATATTTTCTGCTTAATTGCTATGAATTTAGTAATAATGCAAAACAAGAAACACAGTGACACAGTGTATTTAATATGCCGTTTCTTTTTGCACACACAATATGTATCGTGTGTAATGTGTTAAATACAGTTAATTAATTTGTTAGGTTACAGTAACAGTGTGTGTATTAACGTGTGCTGAGGTGTGTCTGTGGGGGGGGGATCAGTATTATCAGGGTGTGCTGGGGGTCTCCACACTGGGCCCCCGTGCAGGAGTTCCCACTAAACCTCAGTAAAACCCTGTCTTCTCCGAGGACACGCCGTCCCTCAGGGTCCGCACAATCCAATCACACACACGTCAGAAACACGGCCCGCCTCATTCATAATGCATCAGCCCAGTCAGGAAGAAAGAGCAAAAACATGAATATTCATATTCATATTTAAATATTACTGTCCACAGAATGTGTGCGAGACAGAGACTTAAAGAAAGTGTTACACAATGTCTTACTGCAGGCCTGCAGTTGTTGTTGCAGTTATAAGTTTGTGTGTGTGTGTGAGTGTGTGTGTGGTAGTATTACACAGAGTCTGTCAGCTTTGCTCTATTCAGCACTGTGTGATGTAATGTGACAGATAATCAGAAATGACAGTGATAGTGTGTGTGTGTGTGTGTGTGTGTGTGTAGTTGTGTAATTTGTATGTTCTTCCGGAGTGTGTTGTGTGTATGTTGGGTGGGGTGCTGGTATGAGTACAGTACCAGTCAAAAGCTTGGGCACATCTCTTCTAAATTCAATGTGTTTTCTATTTTTTATATTTTTAATTGAAGCCATTAAGTCTTTACAAATACAAGACATGTGGAATTATAGTGTTAAACAAACCAGAATGTTTTTCATTCTTTGGACTAAAGATACAGTATATAATGGGAAATAAGAACCGTGTAAATTTATCTTTTGCTAAAAACGACAAAAAATAGTACCCCAATATGATAATTAGGGGTGATAAATATGGCACAATATTTAAGGGTATAATATTGTTCACAATATTCAACATTTTTTGCCATATTATCACATCTGACACGATATGGCACACCCCTACTTTGGACATCACATTTATCTTTTAAGGACTGATCTGCAAATTCTTGGTATTTTAATCTCAGTATCTTCATGAGGTAGAGTCACCTGGAATAGTTTTCTCAGCATTTTCAAGGATTTCCTGGAGGTGCTCTTTAATATTAATCTACAAAGTAGAGGACAAATGAAATAAATAAAAACCTTAAATAAGAAGGTGCCCTATCTTTTGACTGGTACTGTATGTGGTTACTGCAGCACTGGTGTTCTGTAGATAGTTGGAAGGGGTAATCTGGAATATTCATTTAGAACGTGTTGATTTCTATGTCCAGTTTGATATCTTAGAAAGTGGCAATTACAGGCGTTCAAGCACCATTATCTATTATTTTTACCATTATCTATTATTTCTAACTACTGGGTTGAACACATACACACATACAGTAAAGTAAAAAAGTGTTTGCCCCTTCATGATTTATTGTTTTTTGCCCGTTTGTCACACTTAATTGTTTTAGATCATCAAACAAATTTAAATATTAATCAAATACAACACAAGTACACACAAATTACAGTTTTTCAATGAAGGTTTTTATCATTAAGGGAGAAAAAAATGCAAATCTACATGACCCAGTGTCTTTTCATCCCAACCCCCCTCCAATTGAAGCATAACTTAACAGTGGTTTATAAAATAATATATATTTATCTAACCACACCTTTCTCAATCAACAAATCACTTAAATAAGGCCTGCCTGACAGAGCGATGTAAGATGTATCAGTCTGGAAAAGGTTATAAAGGCAATTCAAAAGTTTTTGGACTTCAGTGAACCACAGTAAGGGCTATTATTCACAAATAGCGAAAGTGGGGTACAATGATGATCCTTCCCATGAGTGGACATCCAAATGAAGACTTTGGAGTGGCCTCGTCAAAGTCCTGACTTGAATCCTGTTGAGATGCTGTGGCATGACTTTAAATAGGCGGTTTATGCTCAAAAACCCTCCAATGTGGTGGAGTTACAACAATTCTGTAAAGAAGAGTAGACCAAAATTCCTTCACAACGCTGTAAAAGACTTATTGCAAGTTACTGTAAACGCTTGATTGCAGTTGTTGTTGCTAAGGGTGGACCAACCGGATATTAGGTTCAGGTACTTTTTCACGGCTCTTACCGCCAAAGCCTCAGAGAGAGCACCAGCTCCTGTTGCTTAACTTGCGCCACCAGCTCCATTGCCAGTGATGCCCGTCTCCAGGCCGGCTCCTGGAACCTGCATTTGCGACTGCCACCGCCCTGGAACCTGTATTTGCAGCACCCCCCAAGAACACTCCCCCGGAACTGTGCCCAGGCTGAACCTCACAGACTTCCCCTTAGAAATTTGCCAGTCCTGGGCACCCTCCTTTGTTTGTACCCTTGTCTCTGCCTGTCCTGGTCCCCGTGTCTGTCTGTGTTCCTGTTCCTGTCTTTAGTTTTTTTTCTGTACCCGTTCTGGTTCATATCTTTGTGTCTGTTCCTATCAATGTTTTGGTCCCTGTTCCCCATCAAGTCTTGTTCAGACCCAGTCACAATTCACATCCCCAGTCCAGTCCAGCGTTCAGCCTCCATTAATTTCCAGTGTCTTTGTCCAGTGTTCCACCCAATGTCCAGTGTCTATTTATGTCCTCGGTCCAGTCCAACGTCTTGCCCAGTCCGCATCCAGTGTCCTGCCCCCCGTCTCCAGTCCAGTCTAATGTCCAGTCTTCTGTCCTGTCTCCGTTCATGGCCTCAGTCCAGTCCTCTGTCCAGTCTCCATTTGTGCCTCATGTCCAGGCTCTTGTCCAGTCCTTGGCCTCGTCCCTTGTCTTTCCTGGACCCTCTTCTACCCCTGTCCCTGGGGTTCGATTTTACACGCCTCTGGAGATGTGCCCTGTTTCCCTCTGTTTCCCATCTGTGCCCATTTTTCTCTGTGTTTGTTTACCTGTCATTCTACCATGTGTTCCTCTGTGTCTAGTGCCTTCACCTGTGTTCATTTGAAGCTCCGCCCCCTATTCCAGGTGTTTCTTGTTTCCTATGCTTGTCTGTGTGTATGTATAGTCCGCGTGTTGTCTGTATCAGTGTCAGTTCTTGTACGTTCTTCATCTGTTTGGTGTGCGTGTTATACGTCTGTCTTGATTGCGTTTTTGCTCTATTTGCCCTAACTATTTATTATTTTATATGTTCTGTTCTTGGTTTATTGGTTTATTGTTTCATTAAATCTTTGTGATTAATGAAATCTTACTCGCATTTATGTGTGCCTCTGTGTCCCACTCCCTGCTCGCACCTGACACTGCATTGTCAAAGTATCGTACACGACCCTGGGGTTACGGTCACTTAATGGACTGATTCAATTAGAATAATCAGTTATTCTCAGGCTATCCTGATAATATACTTTTAGATATTACACACAGCTCCTTACATAAACACACACAGCTGCTCCTGCCTGTTACACACACTGCTTTCTCTTTGTTTAACTCATCAGATTGTAAGGAGTCCCCCAGGGTTCTATTTTAGGATCTATGAAGCAGATACACTAAAAGTATGACAGTAATGAATTGTGGGTGTGCATTAAGAGATGGTGGGTTTTATTTGTTCTCAGATCAAATGTATGTATTTACATATTCTGTTAATTTAGTTTTATAATGGACTTGAATTGAATCTTTGAAATAATCTTTCACTTAATTTGACTAATAAGCAGAAATCTCACTCTTTTAGCCTTCTCTCTCTCTCTCTCTCTCTCTCTCTCTCATAGAATGGAGAGAGTGATAAATGTGTAGTAAACGAGTATGAGGTTGTGGCTACATGTGTCCTTGACATGTTAGTGAGTGTATTTAGTGTGTGTGTGTCCTCTCATTTACTACTCTGCTCAGCAGCTCAGTCTAATGTAATCTCTGCAAAGTGCTTACCAAGCAACTGTGTGTGCATGCATGCATGCGTGTGTGTGTGTGTGTGAGTGTGTGTGTGTGTGTGTGTGTGTGAGTGTGTGTGTGTGAGTGTGTGTTTGTGGTATAAAGACCACTCCTGTATACCCTTCCTGATGATCATTCACACCATCTCTGTACTGACCTTCAAATGACCTCTACTGCTCATACCCTCACTCTATGCAAATGCAGAATCTAATACACCTGTTCATTACACCCACCTGACCTGCACTATATATCAAAATATATTATAATGAACGCTTTTAGCTGCACCCACACACACACACACACACACACACACACATACACACAGGAGACATGGACGTGTCATCCTTTACTATGGTTGACATTTCGATCACTCTGCACACACACACACACACTCACATTGTTCAGTGACATTTACACCTCTTATAGAGAGAGAGAGAGAGAAAGAGAGAAAGAGAGAGAGGGAGAGAGAGAGAAAGAGAGAGGGAGAGGGAGAGAGAAAGAGAGGTGTATTTCCTGAGGAGAATTCGATCTTTCCGCTTCATTTCATAAAATCCTCTCTCAGCAGGTTGGGAGTGGGCGGAGCATTTGTGAGGGTGTGAGGGAGTGTTGGAGTGTGGAGGAGAGTGTGTGCTGCTTTCCCTGGATATGAAGCTTTTACTGAGTGTTTACTGTTCACTAATACCTGCTAATTTTGAAATCTGATTTAATCCGATTTATCATAAAATTCTTTGATTAACTGATAATAAACACCCCTGATCATTTTTATGATTTTCCTTTATAAATCATTGGTTGTTCGAATCATTAAATGGAATTTCAGTTAAATATATCATAAAGCAGATGAACACAGTGATATTTGAAAAGTAAAATTAAGTTTGCATAATAATTTTTTAAACAAAATTAGACATGTTCATAAATTTGGCTATCCTTGCCTTTTTATCGATTTAAGTAATTTTAGCACCAATTACTGGAAAACAAAACTTGTTTAGTAAACTCATTGACTCTTGACCTACGTACTCAGTTTGTAGGTCAAGTTTTTCTCTTCTTTGCATCTTCTCTAAAGAGTGGCAACATAAGAGCCTCAAAACAGCTCTGAAATGATCTGAAAACAAAGATTGTTCAACATCATGGTTTAGAGAAAAGATACAAAAAGCTCAAATCTCAGAGATTTCAGCTGTCAGTTTCCACTGTGAGGAACATAGGAATGAAAGATCACAGGCACAGATCTAGACCTGAAGTGGCAGATCAAGAAGACCTGAAGTGGCAGATTAAGAAAAATCTAAGATAATCAGAGGAGAAGGATGGTGAGAACAGTCATAGTCATGGTCACAGACCACAGATCAGCTCCAAAGACCTACATCTTCATCTTGCTGCAGATGGAGTCATTGTTCAACTATTCAGTTCACTTTGCACAAGGAAAGGCTGTATGTGAGAGTAATGCAGAAGAAGCCTTTTCTGAGCACACGCCACAAACAGAGTCACTTAAGGTAAAGCTAAAGCATATTTGGACAAGCCAGCTTCATTTTGGAATAAGGTGCTGTGTGGACTGATGAAGCTAAAAATGAGTACAACTCCTGGTACAAGCAGTGGTCATCTGACGCCTTGTCTACTGCAATGAAATGCTATCGGGCTTCCTGGCCTGTGTTGCAAAGACGCTACAGATGGTTCAGAATGCAGAAGCGCGCCTGTTTTTTACCCGGCCAAAAAGAGCACATCACCCCACTACTCTTTGAGCTCAACTGTCAACTGTTCATATTAAATTCGAAGCTCTTACAATTGCCTACAACTCCCACTTACTTTCACCTGCTACTAAAGGCTTATGGTATTGGGTTTTTATTAGGGGTCAAAAATGAAAAATAGCTTGAAAACTAGAGTTTTATTTGACAAAATCATATAACACAAACTTAACAGACTGGTTTCTCTCACACATTGATCTTATAAGTAATAAAGTAAAAAAATAAAAATAAAACTTTTCTAGGTCTTATATAGTGCAAACAATAAGTGCAAACCACAACCAGTCATATTAAGACTATGGTTTGTGTTTTTTTCTCCTAAATCTCTTGTAATTTAACTATGCATAACCATGACCAGTCATATTAAGACTGTGGTTGAAGTGCAAACAGAGACAGAACATTTTTTAAATACAGTACAGAGCTAAGGGATTAGTACACCTGCCTATGAAACAGTCACGTGTAGGATTTACTTACAGTATTTACATATGGTTTGTGTCTTGTTGGTCATTCTGTTACCGTATATTGTTTCCACTGGATCCAAAATGCAGCCAGATATACAACTTAAAAGTCCTCTTCTGCTGAGAGCTGCTCTCACTGCTCAGCTACCATACTTGCTGCTATCAGTACTGTGTTGCCAGGTCCATTTTAAAAAGTCCATGCTAAACTGCGTTTTTTACCGCGAGACAGGTTTAAGCTGGACGAGAAATATCATCACGTGCCACAAGATCTCGTCACACCCCTAGCTTTTATGAATGTGTACTTCAGACTTTTTTAAGGACAGAAATAGAGCGGAGCCACACCCTCAGTCTGTTTATATAATCAATGTCTAATCTGTTTTTACTTATTTAAAATGTTATTTAAAATTTTATTTAAAATAAATTATGCGAAGTTTACTCCTAGAATTGAATTGTTTAATTGAACATGCATTTAATTAACATGGGCCTAGGGTTCATTTAGTGGATGATATCTCCTTCAGTGTCACTTTCATGCGGTAAGTTTTTGAAAACCTGGAGTAGACTTTCAGTGTGTGTGTGTGTGTTCCCCTATCAATCAAATGGAATGGATTATTTGTGAAACAATAGAAACAGTGACAGATTTAGGGGCGGTGATGCCCATTGAGGACTTAGATTGCCGGTTGTGGGGGTTCTGACTCTGACTGAGTTTGGAGGGTCAGGAGGTTGGTGGTAAAGCGACTACATGTTGATAGTATTTTTTGCTGTATGCTGGAACTAATCTCTATTTAATTTCTCTCTCTCTTTCTCTCTCTCTTTCTCTCTCTCTCACTCTCTCTTGGTTTTCGTTGTGATTGATGTTTCCTGCTGCCAATACTGGATCCTGGAACACATACACAAATACACTGACACCTTGTACTCAATGGCTACATTATTAGAAACATCTACCTATACAGGTACAGTTACAGTCAGTGTGAGACGGTTGGTGAGGAGCTGTTTGTGGTCCTGAAACCAAGAGTACAGAAGAAGCCCAGCTGATCCTCACATAGAGCACCCTCAGGATATTATTCTCTCTCTCTCTCTCTCTCTCTGTCTTTCTCTCTCTCTCTCCCTCTCTCTCTCTCTTTATCGTAGCCCAGATGTCTCTATACTGTCGACCCTACACATGTTCATCACACACGTATACGTAATTATTCAAGCTTAACCATCACTCATGCACACACACACACACACACACACATGCTTAGTCACACTCACACACACACACACACACTGCAGTAGCACTGCCAATACAATGTTCCCTGACATATGGCGCTGTACTCTATATATACGGACTGATGCACATGTCCCTGTCTCTCTCACACACACACACACACACACACACTCACACACACACACACACTCTAACACTCACGCAGACACCTTCACTCTCTGCCAAGGACAGGCTTCACACATATGCTTCTGAATCACACACACACACACATACACACACACACCATGTCTCTGCCTGTCGGTGTGAAAGTCCCGCTGCTGAAGCAGCATCTAAATCACTTTACACACCGTCTGATCTGTGAAGGTGAAGCGCTTGGGTTTAAGTCTCCTCTCCTGTTGATCAGATCTGCATTACACACACACCTCTCTCTGAAACCTCTGAAAAAAATGATTAACCTCAGGGTCGCGACCCCAAGAAGGTCCTGACATACATTCCCTAGGTGGTTGTGTGAGTTATGATCATTAAGGGCATTTTCTCCACAAAATGTGCATGAATGGTGTTTGTATTAGTTACTATTGGACTGCAAATAATATAGTGAATATTGAACACCCCTGCTAAGCACACTCATCACTCTACAATAATCTAACAATCTGTCACTCTCTCTTCACCTCCCTCATCCGGCCTGCAGGCCCTCCATCTCTCTTTCTGTCCCCTCAGGTCTCTCGATTTGTCTCTCTCTCTAACCTACTATTTAATTCATTGAGTTCAATCTTCTCTCTCTCTTTCCTTATCTCTCTCTGCCAGAGGGCCCTTTTATTCTCTCATTTTCTCTCTCTCCATACTCATCCCTCATTCTCATTCTCTCTCTCCTCCTACCTCTTCACAAAGTGAACACTAGAGCAGTGTAAGTAGCAGAGCTTTAAAGTAATTAATGTAATCAGTCTGGTATTGTTACGTTTATAGAATTAGAACTCATGAGCGTGCAGGTTTGGGTCACGCCCACCTTTTACCTTCACTGCTTCAATAAAACCACTGTATTTAATACACCAAAAGTTCTTAGTATGACTGTCGACATGATGTGCTGTGATTAATCTCAATTACAGTTTTTTACAATTGCTAACCCAGTAAAATAAGGTGTAGCAAAGTTATCTATCTGTTAACTTTTGACTTTTATTTTAATACTATAAGCATTTTTTCTTTTCTGCACACATTTTGCATTTCAAAACAGCACTTTATAACTGCACTGAACATGATTCTCTGCATAAAACATAACATGAGATAATTGGTCGATATATGTGCCACCTGACCAAACACCTCAAAATGTATTGGTACCACTTCAATCAGGAACTAAGCTCTATAAAAACACCACAGTGGACAACTTTTCACAACAACAGTAGAGGATGCTGCAGAAATAGAAAGAGTGAGAAAAAGAAAGGGTGAGAGGGGAAGGGAGAGATGGTGGAAGAGTGAGAGGGGAAAGGAGAGGTAGAATGAAGAGGGAGGAGGAGTGAGAAAGAAAAAGATGGAGAGAATGAGAGGGGGTGGAACAGTGAGAGAGGGAGGAAAAGTGAGAGAAAGAGAATGAGACAGTGGAGGAAGAGTGAGGGGTACAATTGGTAGAGATTGAGAGAGAATGAGAATGATAAAAGATAGGAGAAGTAAGAGAGAGGAAGATGAAGAGAAGGAGAGGAGGAGGAAAAGTGAGAGAGGTAGGAAGAGTGAATGGGAGGAAGATGGAGAGAATAAGAGGGAATGGAAGAGGGAGAGGAAGATTGGGGATGAAAGAGTGAGAGAGAGGGATGTAGAGAGAATGGAAGGTAGAGTGAAAGAGGGATGAAGAGTGAGAGAGGGGAAGATGAGAAAATGAGAGGGGAAGGAAGTGTGAGAGAGAGAAAGATAGAGAGAATGAGGGAGGAAGAAAGAGTAAAAGAGGGAGGAAGCGTGAGGGGGAGGAGGAGTGAGAGGGAGGAAGACTAAAAGGGAGTGGTAGAACTAGTAGGGGAAGAGTGAGAGGGAGGGAAATTTAGAGAGAGTACCATGCAGAGAATGAAAGGGGTGGATAAAGGAACAGAGGAAGGAAGAGTAAGAGGGAGGAAGAGTGAGAGAGGTAGAACTTTTAGAAAAAGGATGTGAGATGGAGAGAACGAGGGGTGGGGCAGAAAAGTAAGAGAGAGAGAGGAAAAGTAAGGGGGAAAAGAGTGAGAGAAAGGGGTAGATCTGGTAGAAAAAGTGTGAGAGAGGGAGGAAGACTGAGAGAAAGATGAAGAGAATGAGAGAGGGCACAAGAGAGAAAGAGGGAGGAAGAGTGAGGGGGAGGAGGAGTGGGAGAAAGATTAAAAGGGAGGGGTAGAACTAGTAGAGGAAGAGTGAGAGGAAGGAAAAGTAACTGTTAGAAAAAGGGTGAGAGACGGAGAAAGCGAGAGATGGAAGCGAATGAGAGGGGGCTGAAAAGTAAGAGAGAGAAGAAGAGTGAGGGGGGAAAGAGTAAGAGAAGGAGGAGTAGAACTGGTAGAAAAAGTGTAAGACAGGGAAGAAGACAGAGAGAAAGATGAAGAGAATGAGAGAGGATCAAGTGTGAAAGAGGGAGGAAGAGTGAGGGGAGGAAGAATGAGAGAATGTGAGGAAGAGTTAAAGAGAAGGTGAGGAGAATCTCTCGCTATCTTTAATAAACTCCTGAAGACAGAGCTCTTCAAAGAGCACTTACTCTCCTAACACCTCTAACACACTAACTACTTCTAACCTCATTTCCTTCTTCCCCTCCTTCACTTCTCTATCCCATTATTTCCCTTCGACCTCCTTTAGGCCCTATCTAAAGAGGTTTTTACCTTTAACTTCTATTACTTTTGTACTCCATTATTGTAAGTCGCTTTGGACAAAAGCGTCTGCCAAATGTAATGTAATGTAATGTAATACAGAGAAAGACGGAGATAGCAGAAGAGGGGAATGTGTAGAGTATCTGTATATATTTAATCTGTATTTCAAAATGAATAAAACACAGGGGGCGCCGAGCGGGAGGTCGCAGGTTCGAACCCCCGCTCATGCAGCTTTGCCATCAAGCTGCCGGCGCTCAGAGGGAGCACAATTGGCCCTGCTCCCTCCGGGTGGGTAGATGGTGCTCTCTCCCCACATCACTCCTGGGGTAATGTCCACAGCACAGGGCGTCTGTGAGCTGATGTACCGGAACCAAGTCGCTGCGCTTTCCTCCGAGCGTGCTGGCTGCTCAGCAATGCTGCAGGTGAAGGTGGCTGACTTCACATGTATTGGAGGAAGCATGTGTTAGTCTTCACCCTCCTGGTGTGTTGGGGCATCACTAGTGATAGGGGGAGTCCTAATGAGTTGGTTAATGGGTAATTGGCCGTGTAAATTGGGGAGAAAATGGGAAAAATTATAAATAAATTATAAAGAATAAATAAATAAAAATTAATAAAACACAATATACCCTCGTAGAACATCTGAGGAGTAGCAAAGCCGTGTTTACGCTGCTAAAAAATACTCAATGACATCAGAGTGAATTAGGCAGGATGTTGGGGGCAAAATGGGTAAAAAATTAATGCATTGAAAAAAACCTACATCCAGATGAATTGTGTGTGTTCATGCATGACTGTTGACAGCACTGGTTTTCTGTCTTGGCTCTTGCAAATTACTCCCCAGCTCCAGACAGAAAGCAGCTGTTCAGATTTATTTTTGCAGAGTAATGACAGATAGTGTTTAGACATGAGACAGAGTCAGTCGATGTCTAGAACATCACAGTTTGGTTCTTGTTGAAGTTTCTCAGTTTCTTACACGTTTTTCCTGATTCAACACATTTAAACTTAAGAAATGCAAACTCAGCGTAGTTCTGTCAGGAGACTCTAATGCTGCATCACCTTACCTTGACCAATCACGAGCTTCCACCTGTCTTTAAAAGACCTCTAATCACACCTGTTCCACCCCTGCCTTCTACACACAGCAGACCAGCTGTTCAGTTTTTGCAGAGTAATGACAGATTGTCTTTAAGCTGCATTCACATTACCAGGCTGAAGTGACTCAAATCTCAAAGGTTTTGCTAAATGTAGCTTAGATCTGATTTTTTCATGGCTGTGTGAACGTGCCAATTTTTTTTTTTTTAAACCAGATTTGAGTCACTTTCATATGTGGTCCTAAATCAGATATGTATCTAATCCATGGACTTGTGACATGAATGTGAACAGGCAAATCAGAATTAATGCATCTTTTTGCTTTCATCCATAGACTGTGTATAGCTGGACAGAGCATCGTCTCTCAAAAGTGAAGCCACCACAGGTCGGGCGCCCCCTGCTTAGCCCATAGGTTTCAATGGCAAAACAGACAACTTTAAATCCCGTTTTTTTCTGATATACTGTAATTCTACCTCCCTTATTTAAATGTAACAGCTAGTTAACCTCTGCTTATATTGTTAAATGTTTATATCCTCACAGAACTCATTTTTTAAACGATATTCAGCTCTATTCAAAAAGGTGTGGCTTTTGTAAAAGGGCTGGTTATGGGCGGGACCAATAACAGACCGTCAGCTCCGCTCCGCCCCGCTCTGCAGTCTGTGACCTCGAGGCAGCCCTCAGGGGTGGGTTTATTTAAATGAGTAGGCTGTCTCTCTACAGTCTTTCTCCCTCCTCTGGTCTCTACTGCTCAGACTCGGGTTTCAGGATCACCAACATGCTATATGCTTCTCTCTTGTTGCCACACATCTCTCGGTGCAGCTGTGCAGCTATAGCTGCAAAAACAGCAAAAGCAAACCGCCTGGCCTTTTTTCACCTCCTCGACCTGAACATGAACTTCAGTCCAGCTGTTTTCTGTTTCTCCACTCCAGCAAAGGATGCTCCACAAATTTCGTCATAGTTTTCGTTTTCAAGTATTCATTTTTATTTAGTTTTCGTCTCGTTTTCATCATGAAAAATAGATTGTCAAAGAAAGATTTTTCCTCATAGTTTTCGTTAATGAAATTAACACTGATAAGACACAGATACAGGTTACTTACATTTGTGAATGTGAACAGTCTAGATAGCCAAGTTCAATCTGAGCAAAAAATCGGATTTGATAAATGTGGCTTGTAACGTGAATATAGTTTAGATGTGAAGTCATTTTTTTTTTTTTTGGTGATGTTTTCCTCTTGCATTTTCTGTGAGTTTATTGGCTGGTTGGAAAGCAAAAATCTAATTACTGCCTCATGCATGAGTTCGCCCACATGTTGAATAGATTTAAACTACAACAAGCTATGCTGATCTGCAGAAATCAGATTAATTTGAAGTGAATGTAAACACACTGATTGTTACCCTCACTGTGGAGGAGTCTTAATGTTTTGGCTTATCTGTGGGTGAAGATGTATCCCCTAACAGCACTAATGTATACCTGTAGAGAGCACACCTGTGTGTATCTTTGCATAGGCACATGTCTGTATGTGTGTGTGTGTGTGTGTGCGTGTGTGTGTGTATGGGCGTGTGCTGTATTAAGGGGAGCGTGAGTGTGTGCAGATGGGTCTCTCTAGGGCCGGTGTGTGTTCCTGCAGCGTGATCCATCCGGTGTTAATGAACTCATCATTAAAGTCTCATTAAAACCTGAGGGGGACGGAGGAGTGCGGAGAGGATGATCAACGATGAGGGGAGGGATGAATGACAAGCACACCCAGCCTCGTGTTTATATATACGTGTGTGTGTGTGTGTAGCTGTCCTCCAGAAGGACTGTGAGCTTCCTATCAGCAGGTTTTGGCTTTGCTTTAAGTTAATTATATCTTAATTAGCACCAGACACTTCGTTAAGCCACTTCCTTTAATTCCGCACGCGGGCAGCGGGGATTTACTTGTAAGCCGCATTAATTACTCTCGCTTTACTGACCAGCACACACTAATTACTCCTGCTTCACTGACCCGGAGTCGAGAGGTTCTCCCCAAGGTCGTGACCTTTAGTGTTCAGATGTGTTGCTTATTGATAAGCCATCAGAATCCAATCAGAACCCAGAGGAACTCCGGTATTGATCAGGATTCAGCAGCTCCATCTAGTTTATTATACAGTCATGGCCGTATAACACAATTTTGAATTTTTTTGTAAAATTACATAAAATCTTCCTTTTTTCCTCTGTTTTTGTGTTGTTCCAATACACACAGGAAATAAACATGTGTATAACAATAACTTTCAGGGAGAAATAAAAAATCCAACACCATGACTGTATTTGTATACAGAACTGAAATTTAAGGCTTCATTCACACAGCAGGTGAAATGGACCCAAATATGATATATTATATCATATGTAATTACATGTGTAAATTGATCTTTATATCAAAAAGAAGTAAAACGACTGTGAAAAGATGGGAAAATGGAGAGCAGTAGTGATTTGAGAATTTCAGTGTCGGACAAACAAATATTTGGACTGGTGTCAGAGCAGTGCGGTGTTCCTAATGAATTGGCCAAACACAGCTACAGATCGTGACGCAGCATCCAAAACTAAAAACCAACTGTCCATATCGCTGGTTCGAATACCGATCATGCAGCTTGCCATCAGCTGCTGGAGTCCCGAGAGAGCAACACTGGCCATGGTTTCTCCAAGTAGGTAGGTGGTACTCTCTCTCCACATCATTGAGGAGAAAAGTGGGATAAAAAAAAAAAAAAAAAATAACATGCACTTTTACAGTAAAGCTTGATTGCAACTCATGTGACTTTTATATTCATTTATATTAACTTTTATAATAATAAATGCATTACAGCTGTAAAAAGGGACTGCATTGGTGAAATAATGAGGTAACAGAGCTAATAAATAATATAATTAATCCAGTTTCTAATAAAATAACCAAACATGACCAGAGGACAAGCCTACAAATGAAAAAAAAAACACTATAAAGCTTAAAAATGAAAAATGAAAAATGGCTATTGCTGAATACTGTGTCCCTTTTACAGCGTCAGTAAACGTATTCTTGGTCCAGCTGTCAGCCTCTGCCTCCTGAGGAGGATGAAACTGAAACTTCATGTGAAGTGCTGCTCTTTTCTGAATGTGTGTCAGTTACACAGTGCAGACTGTTCATGAAAGTTAGATACGGGGCACATCAGAAAGACAGTGTAAACAGACTAAAATTAACATCGGATTTGGTCAGAAAATCTGATTTAGGCCACTTTCCCCCTTCTGTGTGAATGTACATACCAACTGATGACACCAAGGCTAAGATTACACAGCAAAATCTGATCTTTTTTGCTGTGTAAACATACAGATCTGAATGACATACAAAATCTGACAGTTTACTTTTCAGTTTGCCTCACTATGTGTATATGTGTGGTATGAAATCTGATAAGTCTGGTCAAATACTATGGATGTCTTACAGTAAGCTGCAGTTACTGGATCTCCTTTATTGCTTCAGTGATGCTGGAGAAAATAAAACTAAGGCTTCAGTGGAAGCATTACTCTTGTGCCTGAGCGTCAGTTAAGAAGCGTGAACTGTTCAAACAAATGTTGGATATAGTATATATATATATATATATATATATATATATATATAGTTTGAAAAGGTAGAGTAATTTGCATAAAAACAAAAAAAAGTATTTGGTGCACTTCATATGTTTTTGTTATTGCCAGTGGTGGCACCACCTGCACAGCATAAGGCATAGAGGGGGTGTGGCCAGGGACCTCACTAGCAAAAGTGTGTCTCTCATAAGATAATACAATTTCAAATCTAAGTAGATCATTATACAGATTGATAATTCAGATATCTCCCCTTGTCCCAGAAATGGCATGATACACTTTCTCTGAAATGTCGTGTGTGTGTGTGGCCAGTCAGTGATAGATATTGGGTATTTTTTTCAGCGTAAATAGCAGGGTTAGGTTTCAGGTGGGAGAAAAAGGTAAAAACAGAATAAAACTTCATTGCTCATTGCTATTTAAACCCAGAATATGGGTTCATTGGGTGCTCAACACCCCTAAACTACTGATCCTAGAATCACCCCTGGGTAAAACTGAAATCCTACATGTATGCAATATAATGAGATTATTTTATGAATTATAATGGGAGTTTTTTAAATGTTGTGCCATCATTGACAACAATTTACTTTATCTTCTACCAGTAAATGCACTTTAATGTATTGTAAATGCACCATCTGTAGAAGATCCTTATTCAGCATAGCATTCCATTTTCTTTACTGTATAGTAGCAATGGCAAAGTATGCACTTCTATACAGTACTGTTTTTATTGGAAAGGCCAAAGGGCACCCATAGAGTAGGCACTCTACCCATGGGGGCACCAGCCATTGGTTATTGATAAGTCTAAAAAGACTGAGAAACCACAGAACCACAGAAAAACAAAGTAATCAAGACTCGAACTGTGTGTGTGTGTGTGTGTGTGTGTGTGTGTGTGTGTGTGTGTGTGTGTGTGTGTGTGTGTGTGTGACGTGAGTCCTCATCTACATAACCTACGGATGAGTGATGTTAATAGATACTGAATGATGCTCCTGTCAGCTGACCTGCAGCTCGTCTCTCGGGATGAAGGTGTGATCACTGCAGCTCATTCACAATCTCAGTGTGATCACTCACTGCTGGGAGGGCAAACACAGTAATGTGTGTGTGTGTTTGTGTGTGTGTATGTTTGTGTAGAGTTGAAGCTTACCATTGTTGGTCCGCATCGATCGTCCGGAGATGCCATTGGATCCAATTGGATGATGCCCTCCCCCTCTGTCCACACCCCCCATCTCCCCGGGCTGCTTCAGCAGCTCCGTCAGGGTCCTAAAGTCAGAGGATTTACATACAATTACAACCACTTACTGTAGAGAGTAACAGTCAGTATAAACAGTATTGCATGGTGTAAATAACACACACACACACACACACACATATACACACACACAGTACTGCA
This sequence comes from Astyanax mexicanus, assembly GCF_023375975.1. Taxonomy (NCBI): domain Eukaryota; kingdom Metazoa; phylum Chordata; class Actinopteri; order Characiformes; family Acestrorhamphidae; genus Astyanax; species Astyanax mexicanus. The sequence goes on along the minus strand of NC_064410.1, from coordinate 12,979,991 downwards.
TATTAGAGCTGGGAATAGTCAAGAAATCAGCAATACAATATGTATGACTAAACAAGGGTTACAGTACAATATATCAGAGTATATTGAGATTCTGTGAGCAATATATTGTGATGATTTAGTTCTAATAAAAAATAAATGAGTTTACTTTTTATTTAATTAAATTATTGAGCTCTAACAACAGAGTAGAACACTTTTATCTAGAGGGCGGGGTTTAAACACATAACTAAGCTAACCACTGTCTAAAAATATATACTGTTTTTAAAAATTGATACAGTATTGCAACATAAAATACAATATATTCTCACACCCTTACTGCCTAATTGAGAAACACAAACACTACAGCTGCCAAATGTAAATTGGTATGTGTTACCATATATACAATTTTAGCACTGCGCATGTGAGTTTTCAGGCATGTAAACTCATCATGAGGGGAAAGCATTTGAACACCCACACCTGTATACTTTGTGAGGTGGTATCTTGTGAGTGAGGTTGATTAAACACTGAACAGGTTTCTCATGGTGAAGTGATATGAATTATGTGCAGTCTTCTTTATCTACCATGGGATACAATACAGCAAAAGTCATGGGACATGATACTAGTTCCAGTTATATAACTATTCCATATATTCAAATATATTTAGCTCATGATTGAGCTAAATGACTGTTGAGGCGCAATTAACATTGATATATTACCTGTGGATTTTTAAGACTATGTGAAATTTAACAGCAGAAAAAACTCTTTTTCTTAATATTTTTAGTTTGTTTTAAATATATTTATTTTCACACAGACATTTTAGCAAATCAAAGTTCAACTTGTTAATAGACTTCAGTAACAGGTCATCACATGACTTTACAATAACCTATACAATATGTTTGTTACATATTGTCACTGTCTACTACATAATTTGAACATAGAAAGTGACTCTTGATGAATTTCTTGAATGGACCAGTAGAAATTCTCAAAAATGACCTACAATAAACTCTTTATACATTGACTTCCATTGAAAGTTAAGAAGGTTTTTTCTCTCCTGTAAAGTTGCTGTTTTGGAGATACCTGGTGTTGATTGGACAGTAACGAAATACGATTTTTAATGATATATATATTATATAATATATGTATGATTTGCCCCACCCCCTGCAGACTCAACACCAATCGACAGTTGAATACAAGCCTAACAATGACTGACAGCTGACAGAAGTTTTAAACTTTTGCACATTATATTCCACATCTCATATATCCCACCCAAGACAGGTTGGACCAATCAACAGAGAGTATGGATTGTTGTGATGATTTTTGTTGCACTTGGCAACCCAAGAAATAAGTTAATAAAATGGATTTAATCTAGTACAAATAAGTTCAACATGAGTCAGTAGATCATATAATATTTCTAAAATAATCTTAAAGAGAGAGAAAAAAGATGGAAAGGTTTGTGTTATCTTTGTTTACTCTCATATCTGTCAGCATCTCTATAGCAACACTATAAATGCCCCCCCTCCCCACCACCACTCCCTCACGCACCCCACCCCCGAGCTGCTGTCATTCTGATCCTTCATAAAGCCCGAGGACCGAATCATCTCTCAGTTCCCATCCCAGCAACAGCATCCCAGCAATGTCCCACTGACATCTCACCCCTGCGCTCCCCGGGCCTCGTCTATCAGCGTTTAAACGTCACGTTTCATAACCAGATTACCAGATTATCTGCTCAGCTATAGACCAGCTATAAACCAGGAACAGGAAACAGGGCCTCCACACAAAGCACTCAAACCTTCTCATTATCTCCAGCACATCACTGCACACATCACATCTTATATCTACCACAACAACTACTGAGCACAGATTCTGGACAAACGCTAACTACTTAACACTGTTCTGTACTTTTCAGAGCACTACTACTGCACTGTAAGCCAGGTTATGTTGAATTTACTTTAAAAAATTGAGGAAACCGTTGCCTTAAAAAAGTTAAGTAATAAGTAATAAAAACTTAAATTAGCATAACTTAGAACATCACGTTATTTCAACTAAAGGAGACGTTAATTTAACTTTTTTACTTTTGTTCTACTGTAAGACCTATAATTATTTAAACAAAAGGAAATGAAAATTTGAGTTAGCATAAATTAAAACACTAAGTTATTACAAATAAAGGGTAACTTTTTATTTCTAAGGTAGCCCAGGGGGAATCACTACACATTGATGGTGAGTGTTAGTCAGAAACTGTTGGACACACCCAGTATGCAAATAGACAGAAGCCAATGGAAAAAAAGAAGCTGCCAATGGCAACAGACTAAACTCAGTTATTATAAGTTGGTTCAACTCAAAGATCTCTGTTTGAATGTTCAACTAACTCAAAATTAGAGGTGTGCCAAAAAATCGATTCACATAAGAATCTTGATTCTCATTTACTACGATTCAGAATCGATTTAAAATGTCCCAAAATCGATTCTGAGGGGCGGGTTTTAGACTGATTTTGGGCTGGGTATTTTTGTTGGACCTGGCAACCCTGGGGATAGCGCTTGTCCTTTCAAACGGAGATCTTCCAGACACACACAGAGCGTAGGTGTTTGAGAATCACCGGTAAGATGGCAGAACAAGCACTATATTACATTAGATTAACGTGTAGTTTCAATGTTTTATGGCAGAATGCTTCATAACAAGCATAAAAAAGATCGCTAGTAGTTAGTTTCAGTAACTGTTAGCTAGCTAACTAGCTAACTTTCCAGTTCCACCTTAAATAACGCTACAGGTGGCAGCGGGCTGCAGCATTTAAGGCGGAACGGAAAAATACAATAAGCTAATCAGAGCTAATTTCAGCTCCTCATCACAGAGGAATTAAGGAATGGACCATATGAATTAATTTCTCCACCTCCTGCCCCCTTTCTGAAGAAATACAACCACCTTAAATTAACTAGTTAATCAGCAGCTGCTCCTGAACTTTAGCGCTCCACTGCTATCATCACATCAGCCCAGCAGCGTCACCTACACACCACCGCTAGTAGCCTGGTAATAAAGCAGTGTTATTTATTATTTATTTATTGTTCATTAACGTCATTGTGATATCCCAGTGATTCCTCTGTCACTGAGGACCCACATTCCTGCACATTTTATTGTTTTTGTAACACATTACCTGCTCCAGGACCAGTGTATATTATGGAGGGTTTTTTTTCAATAAGATTCATAAGCCAGAAGCAGAAATTTTTATAATTCAAATCGTTTTGAATCAAAAATCGATTTTGAATCGAATCGTGGCCCCCAAAATCGGAATCAAATCGAATCGTGAGATAGTAAACGATTCCCACCCCTACTCAAAATAGTTGAGTATTGTTTAGAAATCTCAAATTTTATGTAAAACAGACTTAAATCATTTGAGTTCAAACTACTTCTGAGTTTACAGTGTGTATAATGAACACATTTTGACTGAAGAACCTGCAAATATCATGGATCAAATTCAGCAAACTTCAGAAAACTACAGCACACATGGCATATTTCGCCCAAATCGGTGCCATTTCTGTCCCCAAGAAGTTACATGAATAAATGTGCACACAAAATAACTTTAAAATACATTTTATTATTAAGCATAGTGTCTTATACATTGACCTAATTGCAAACTTAAAATATGTAGTAAAAAAACATTTATAAAAACTGGTTAGAACACTGAAAAAATAGCATTTGTTTTTCTGTCCCCACTAACTATAAACTTTACCATGAAATATAATTATTAAAATCCTTCAGAGATGTATTTTTTGTGTGTGTGTGTAATATTTTTTATAATAAATCAATAATATTTAAGTTATAATACACATTTTAGTTGTGTCCCTGTTTTTTTACCCATTCCTGTAACCTCATGCTATTAGCATAGCCACCATTTAGCTGTTTTTCATGTTTTTGCTAATTCTATGCTAAAAACTCATTCCTGTTACTTTTATTCCTGTTACTCAAAATATGAAAAACAACAGGACTGAGTGTCAGTAACAGGAGTGAGTTCCAGTAACAGGAGTGATTCCTGTTACCTGGTTTATTGATTTATTAATGTGAATTTTAGTTCATGTAAACCACTTTTTTCCAATTATTTTTGGTTCATCATTCATTCATCCATGTGTTTACTAAATTGCATGATAATAAATTTGATCAATTTCAGATTTGGGGCCTCTTGAAAAAATAAAAATGGCCTTGCATTTAGAAAATACAATGTGCATGCATGTACAGTGTTTTTTTGGTAAAAAATATAAACTATTTGAACATACAGTCAACCACTTTCTTGAGAGAAAATCAAAGGAATTAATGGACTTGCTTTTAAACATGCTTTTAAAATGTCACATGAGTTTTGGTAAAATGACTGAGAACAATTTAACCATATTCGGATTAGAAACCTTGTAAAAAATAAGTAAAGCTGCCTGAGTTTGACCAGTACAAGTTTTGAATAGTTAAATATATGTGTTATTAGATTTGGAGTTAAAAAATAAAAATAAGTTTAATTTGGAAGAGTTACAACAGGAAAATGGCACCCATTCGGTGGAATTGCCACCGAAGTATGGCAATTTTGGAGCTGAACTGGGTGTGCTAGAGAACGTAGAATCCTATACTGTGAAACACTCTAGCCCTCTACTTCCTGTTGCCACAGCCCCAGTATCAGACTGGGATGGATCTCTAAGATATGTTTCTGAGAACTGCTTTGCAGGGAAAGTTGGACCGAGGCTTGCTGTAAGGGTCTGTCTGTGCCTCGATAAGAACCAGAAGAACCAAAGATCCAGCCAAGCTCTCTGACTGACTGAAGTTCTGCCCTAACACTCAGCTTCCTCTCGTCTCTGTTTCTTCTCTGCTGCTGCCAACTGGCTTCAGAGAACGTGTACTACAAACTTCAGCAAACAGCCAGACCCTCCTGCCAGTCAGATCAATCACCGGCTCACTGGACGGAGGGACTCGGGGAATGGACTTTACATGAGAGAGGACAGGCTCTGATATCCAGCCCAGTCTGAATCATTCAGCAGGAACGTGGTAGATATGCACGGAGGAATTAGGCAGCAGAGGGAGGCAAGCTTCTCATATTTCTTGGTATCTTTTCAAACATTTAAATCAGCACACAGATTTAGTGGGAATAAGAGCAAGCCTTAGAGTTAGTAATGCTAAGCGTTAGAGTCCTAGAGTCTGAGGTAACCGCTGGCCCAGTAGATAGATGGGCAAAGATATAATAATAGAGTTATTGGGACTGAGGGTGTACTTACAATAAGCACACTTTGGTTGAATTGTGTTGGAGCACAGTCCTGCCCGCTCCCCATTCCCCCGCTGGCCTGCACTCACACTGCGTTTAAACAATCCGTGCCCGAGCACGCTTACGTCATTACTCACTGCTCAGTGGGCTTGCTGGATTTGTGTCAAATTCAGAACCCCGGTCATGAAAAGCACCCTCTCATTTTGATAAAAGTGGATATAATCCACTTTAATTTACTTACAAATATGAACCAAAAGTCACAGTTATCTCAGTCACCATATATACAGAGCAACACAGCATGCGAATACGAGAGAGGGGGGCTTTTCCTGGCAGGGATGCTGAATTTAGCATATTTAGCTTATTTGTCCACAATTTTAATTAAATTTAACTTTAAGAAGATGTAAAATAGTGATGCAGACAGCATTCAGAGTTTCTGTGAGGGAGTTTTTAGAGGTTAAACCATTAAATCAAGAGTTTACTAACAAATACATATTACAAATACCAACTGTAAAGGCCTAAAGTCTATTCTTTAAATAAACAAATCATTTATGATCATTAAATTACTTACGTAAAAAGCAGAAAGTGCAATACACACCAAACATTAGCATTAACAAATATGGGGAAAATGAATGAAAATATGGCTGACTGCAGAACAGTCTGACCACAGGCTACCTCACTGGGCGCCAAGTTATCCAGCAGCCAAGCACTGCCACTATGATCAGGAGATTGCTTCAATTGGTTTGAATCCGGAGCCCTGCGAGAGCACAATTAGCATTGCTTTCTCTGTGTGGGTAGATGGCGCTCTCTCTCCACATCACTTCTAGGGTAATGTCAATCAGAACAAGGCGTCTGTGAGTGTTTTCATTAGATTGAATATAATCTACCAATGTACTTAGATCTAGCAGCTAGATGTGTTCAATCTCAAAATCTCAAAATTAGAAATATTAGATATTTTGAAATAGCAGGGTTAAGAACTATCCTTATAGATAACTGTAAAAATGCATACCTTACTAGCTAATAGCTAGATATTCACATTTCAGACTGGCTGGAAAAGTGACTCAGCAAACAGGTATTTAAAGCAGCACTCAGTCACATTTTTAGCCTAAATTGGTTTTGAAATCATGTTGCCGCTCCACTAACTTGCAATAGGCAAAGTATTACTCGTTTCTGCTCTACTCTTTTATCAATAAGATGGTGCGTACACGCTCAAATGAGAGAGGGTGCTTTTCCTGGTGGGGGTGCTGAATTCGGCACAACAGCGCCATGTTTGTTTACAGGAACGCAGCATTACTGACTTCATCTTGTTCCGTGCTTGGGCATGTCCTTTAATGGTTGATCAAAATTTTTATTGTAGTTTTCCATTTCCAGTACATTGTGAAAAAATCCAACATACAAAAATGTCAATGATTAAAGGTGATAAAGCAAAATCTGAGCAAAAATAACTTCTCAATGGAGAAATGTGACACCATTCATATTACAGTATGGGAAACAATTTTTTTTTTATCAGTTTTCACATAATGCTGCTTTAAAGGACAATTTCCAAAGCTAATGCTATGTGTGTAGCAGTGAACGTTTAGCATTTTCTCTTAGTTTTACCTATAATATTCCCCTTTACAGACTGGTTGTTTCCTTCTCTGACTCAAATCAACCAGTGAAAATCATTCTAACCTTTTCAGAGAAATGAACCATCAGAGGCTTGACTCCTCCCTCCAGGAGCCTCTGGACGTTTACAGCTCAGAAGATTAAAATATTAAAGTCACGCTTCACCTCCGAAACGCTGGCGTTCACTGCTATCCGTGTTAGCATTTTTAGAGCAAAATATCCCATTAATATTTCAGGCTTCTGAGCTGAAAATGCTTAGAGGGCTCAGGTGGGAGGAGCCAGCGTTTCACGAACACTCGGATTGTTCTGTCCTGAACAATAACTCCTTTAAGCATGAGCTCCACAGAAGCTAGCGTTACTTACACTGATGCAGCTAATTTAAAACAAGCTTGCGTGCAGGAATGGAGAGGGGGAATGAATCGATTAATGAATAAAAGATAACAAGGAATGCTTTAGTCACGCTTTGCTGCGATGAGTCAGCGGACGGGAGGGAAAGTTTTGGGGTGAAACTTGAGAGTATCCCCTAAGAGTGACAAAGTTTCCTGCTAAACTAATGCTAATTTACTCATTCCTTCTCCTGATCATTTAAACTGCAGTCTCTAGAGGGATAATGGAGCTCTAGACAATACCTCTGGGATAAGCTGGACTGGTATGGAATGCTCTGATGTTTTCTTGTGGCAGAATACAATCAAATCCTCCTCACAGCAATGTCCCAACTAGGGGTGTGCCATATCATATGGTACGCAATAATATTGACAACATATTTAAATATCGTGAACGATATTATACCCTGAAATATTGTGCCATATCACTCACCCCTAATTATCACATCAAGGTACTACTTTTTTACTTTTTTATAAACTAATTTATATTGTTCTCATTTTCTATTATATATCTACTAGATACAGATTATATCTGTCCAGTTTCATTTATTTTACTTTAATCCTGGATATATGGAGATCTTTGGAGTGTATTATTAGTATCATGATATTCTGGATCATTCACCTCTTAGGGGTTAGGGGTGTGCCATATCATATCGTATGCAATAATAAAAAAATACTTTTCATTTTGTTGCAGTAGTGTATTCTTGAAATATCGAGAATCGATAACGCGAAAATACCATGAAATATCGTGATATTATTTTAGGGCCATATCGCCCACCCCTAGTCCCAACATCTAGTTTTACAGCTTCACAAAAGAGTAGAGGCTGTTATTGCAGGAAAAAGGAAAAATTCCCTATTAAACACCCCTTTTTACAATAATATAATATTTGTTATATAAATAAAGTTGAGTTGAATTGAATATATATACATACATACATACATACATACTGTACATAAGTATTTGGACAAATACATTTTTGTAATTTTGCCATCAACAATTAAGATCAAGCCAAACTAACCTCTGAGGTTTAAATAATACAGACTCCTCCCACATCTAACACTAATGTGGTGAAAGTGGTTCTAATTTTAGACATTAACTACTTAATGTGGGCGTGTCCTCCTGAGATTTTGGTTTATTACATTTTACAACTTCTGTTTCAATGTTCAATGTAATTTTGGTAACACTTCCTATGAACCCTGTATTCATAACGCATTATAAATGCATTATATGACATGCATAAGACCGTATAATGACTGTAAAAAAACTGTATGATTACTATACAGGGTTATAATAAGTACTTTCAGCGACATCCATAACACATTATAAACTACAGGTGTAAGTGTTTATAAAGAAAGGGCTTACAATGCCTTATAATATCTGTTCATAAGAACATTATACAATCTAGTGTTGTAATGCACTACAACACAGATTTGGTATATTTTGTTATAATGCATTATAATCAGCAGCTATGATTTCTCAAATTAAGCATATGAAAACTGACTTCACTTAAAGTCAGTAATGACTGTGTATAAAGCTTTATAATGTGTTATGCACTTATATAAAAGCTTAATTTGAGAAATCATAGCTGCATATTATAATGCATTACACCTAAATATACCAAAATATCTGTGTTGTAGTGCATTACAACACTACATTGTACAATGTTCTTATGAACAGATATTATAAGGCATTGTAAGCCCTTTCTTTATAAACCCTTATACTTGTAGTTTATAATGTGTTATAATATAATGTCGCTGTAAGTACTGATGAGTTATTATAAAGGCTTATTCCAGTCATTATAAGGTTTATGCATGTCATATAATGCACTATGAATGTAAGGCATTCGTAAGGCATTATGAATACAGGGTTCATAGGAAGTGTTACCGTAATTTCTTACGTTTATTTGTTAGGTTACATAATCTCAAGGGATGTGGATTAAAAAAAAAACTAATTAATCACCTAATCTGCTGTAATTAGTCTTGATCCACTTGAATTAAAAAAAAATAACAATATCAATGCAAAATATAAAAAGGAATACAGGAAAGAATCTTTTTAAGTAGATAAATGGGTGGATTAAACAGACAAGAGAAAAAGAGTAAAATTTACAGAAGCAGCAATAAGTGTGTGTGTGTTTCTGGCAAATAAGGGCACAGAGAGCATCCATATTTTAATATTAATTAAAAAGTAATCTACCATCTGAACTTCTGAGCAGTAGTGACATTGTTTTCACATCGCTAAACACAGCTAAAACGCTGATACATCATCAGAGTGAAATATTAAAGGACGTTGGAGTCAAAACTGGTAACATAATTAATGTGTTAAAAAATTAAACATGTTAAAGTTTCCAGGTTAATCATGTGTGTTAACACTGACAGTAGGGGTGGACGATGTGGCTCTAAAATAATAGCACAATATTTCATGGTATTTTTGTGATAACGATACTCTTTGCGATATGACAAAACATTAATAAAAAAAAAATATATATATATATATATATATATATATAAAGAATACACTACTGTAACAAAATGACATTTTTTATTTTAATTATTGTATACAATATGATATGGCACACCCCTAACTAAGATATTAAAAAATACAAGAATTTTATCAGATTTGTAACAGAAGTCAATGATCCTGAATGTAATGATGTTAAAAATGCACTCCAAATATCTCCATATATCCAAGATTAAAGTAAAATAAATGATACTGGACAGATATAATCTCTAGAATTATATACAGGGGTTGGACAATAAAACTGAAACACCTGGTTTTAGATCACAATGATTTATTGTGGTGACGGACAGTTCTGGTGGAAACAGGAGAGTTGAGGTGCACATTGAATTCTGCCGTGATTTATTCAGCCGTGTTTTTTATGTTTTTTGGAAAATATCCTGGTTAGCACCTGAACATCCTTTTCAGACAGCTTCCTCTTACAGCATCCACAGTTAATCCTGTTGGATGTGGTTGGTCCTTCTTGGTGGTATGCTGACATTACCCTGGATACCGTGTCTCTTGATACGCCACAAAGACTTGCTGTCTTGGTCACAGATGCGCCAGCAAGACGAGCACCAACAATTTGTCCTCTTTTGAACTCTGGTATGTCCCCCATAATGTTCTGTTCATTGCAATACTTTGAGTAAATCTGTGCTCTTACCCTGCTAATTGAACCTTCACATTCTGCTCTTACTGGTGCAATGTGCAATTAATGAAGATTGGACACCAGGCTGCTCCAATTTAGCCATGAAACCTCCCACACGTTTCATTGTCCAACCCCTGTATATAGTCTCTAGTAGATATATAATAGTAAATGAGAATAGTGTGAATTTTTCTTTTGCTATTTAATAATTAGGGGTGGGTGATAAGGCATGATATTTCAGAGTATATTATTTTTCACGATATTCAAAAACGTTGCAGATATTATTGCGTATGATACGATTTCGCACCCCCCTAGTTGACAGCATTTATAAGCTATTTCTTTTAATACTGAGCTCAATAATGAGCTGTTTATAACATTTGTTTTCTAATGGCTGTAAATAAAGGGGGGCATCATTAGGCTAAGATACAACTAGAGAGATAAGGGACACTTTCAGAGACAGGAAATGCACAAATAGGTTTATTCTTAAAAAATGAAGGAAAGATGGAATGCACTGGTCAGCTCAGAAGCTCAATAGGCTTATTACATGGTTGATGATCACAGAAGGAACTGGATCACTGGTGTTTACTGATGATGTATCAGGTTCTAAATTCTTCTCAGCTTCACACAAACACTCAAAAACAGATGGTGTTTGATAGATAATGACCCGAAACTTCATAAACTTCATAAGACAAGGAAATGCAATGTTTTTTATTGGCTGATTCAGTCACCTGACCTCATCCCATCGGAGAAGCTTTTAATTTACTGAAAACAAACCTACAGCAGAAAGACCCACAAACCATCAGAGACCAAAAGCAAAACATCCTGACAGAGGAGACTCAGGATTTGGGGATGACTATGGGGTTCAGACTTCAATCATTGACTGCAAAGCATTTACATTCAAGTACTATAGTCTATAGTCTAATCCAAGCATTACCTCCTCATTACACCTCAATTAGATACTTCATACGTTAGATTAGATAGTTCATACGTTTTTAGCTTTTAGCTCCATTCAAACCTATTCATAGAGGACTCACTTATGGGCTTATGAGTCATTTACTGATATAACAGGGGGAATGACTGGTAGGGTGGTCAGACTCTCTATAATCAGCTCTGGTGTGTTTTGGACCCGTGGTTCTCTCTTTCTGTGATCTCATTGGCTGTATGTAGCCGCTGCTCCTGACTTCTAGTTGCAGACTGAGTCAGATATTAAACATGTTGAATATCTGCCGGGCAATCAATGAAAAACCTCTGTCATGAACAGAAAAACTGGCTGTCATGTCTGGTGCTGAAAGCACACCCGTGTCTCCCACACTCAGCTCTACCTAACCAAGCTTCCACACTCTAAAAAGTGATTCTGTGTTTTAGTCAGTGGAAACTAATATTATTAAGTGGATTGAACTTATCGGCCAGTACAACTCAATAAAATGAGTTCAGAGAACTTCAACCTGAAAACTTAAAAATGTTTGTTGAGCCAATGAAAAAATGTGATTTGAACCAACTTTTAGTCACTACCTGTGTCAATGCTCTTTCTAGAGTGTTGGTTCATGCAGCTTTCCTATAGGCTCCTGGCACCATATATCTGCATATTGGGTGTGGCCTCTTCCTTACTTACCATCTTTGTGTTGTCTGTTGCCCAAAGCTACCTTATCCTAGGCGTGCAATATTCTAATATAATTTGATTGCCAGGCCTCAGTGTTTGTGGGCTGTAAGAGCACATTAACTTTATTCTGTGTTTCTAGTGATCACAGTATGCTGGCTTTGAGCTACAGAGTTCACTCTTTGCTGAGTTTACTCCAGTATTATACTGTCAGTATTTGCAGTTAAATAATAATATACCAAATATGTTGAGAATACCACATTGAGTTAACTCAGCCTTTTAAGGCAGCAGGAGAACTTATATTGCTGAGTTTAAACAACTTGAAATGTTTTACATTGTACTTTAAAATTATGAAGCACGTAATTAAGTTGGATAAACTGGATAATTTAAGTTGATTTGCCTTAAATTTAAGTTGAGATAATGAAAACTGTCAACTTGAAAGTAATCAAATAATTACGTTGAGCTAACTTAAAGGAATTGTGTTGATCTAACTTGTTTACTTAATTTGTAAAAACTTAATTTATTTATGTGTTACCAATTGAAGTAATTAATTTTTTTAAGTTGGTCCAACAATTCTCTTTTTTCAGTGCAACTACAATACCCAGAACGCACCACACCATGACATCAGGCTCACTCCTGATCACATGACACACAAAATCGTGTAGTGTGAACCTGGCATAAGGTGTTTAGGATCGAAGGTTTAAGTCAGTCTTTTTCTCGTCCTGCGTTCAGATAAAATTAACTCGTGACATGAACCAATAGGAGAGCCACATGAAACCACAATGCAAGCACGGGAACGTTTGCGGAACTGGACGTGGATGAGACTCCGGCGACGGAATCTAGTTGTAGTGTAGTCTGTATCTTAGCCTGTGACTAAAAAGTCTGTGACTAAAAAGTTTGACTTGTCTTTAGATGTGAGAGAGTGTCAGATTTTAAAGTCTATTAAAAGTCTTTTCAGAGTCTTTTCAGAGTCTTTTCAAAGTCGTCTATTATATGGTTAGCATAAAACAACTTAAAAACTATTTGTAATATTGCAAAAATATTTCATCTTCTGCTTGAGAACACAAGTACAGTCTTTTCTCAGTGTCTGTGCTTGTCTAAATGAACTCAGATGAGTCAGAAATAACTCAACAAAATGTAAGGAGAGCAAGTTTTGAGCTGTAGAATTAATGGGGGCCTTAGAGGGTTAATTAATGGCTCATACTTCCATCTGGTCCGGGTTCAGTCAGGTGCTTCCACATGGCAGCTTTTTATATTTCTTATGGAACTGTGATTATAGCCTGGAGCACAGCACACAAACTTCAGCCCCAATTTGACCTCGATTTTGCCATTCAGTTTATTTTTCCATTCGGTAGAGATTTTTTGATTGACAGGTGATTTGAAAGTGATGGTGATGGATAATCTGGAAGTTTGAGAGCGATAACAAGTCATTTATAAATCTTCAGACTGAGCTACTAAGCTGACGCATATCAACATCATATTAAAGGTCTCATTCCATCGTTTTTTATTATTTACTTATTTGAAAATGTCTAGTTGTGGTGTCTAGTATGAATGAATGCTATGTGAGCTGGCTTTTGTAAAAAAAAAGTTCAGTGGAGAGGGAGAAAGTATAAGATTTCGGCTCTTGCTCATGAATATTCATACATCCCTGGAGGCACGGCTGAGACGAGCAACAGTTAGAAGCGTTTTAAAATAAAGACCTTTTTTTAATTAATAACAGTCTTTGCAATATCATATGTTACTTTAAAGCATGTGTAATGCCCTGATAAGTGCAGTTCAGCCACTGACCTAGTCTTTGAGTCTCTGTAAAACGCAAAATCCACCGGAGATCCTATTTCAACATATAGTTACTCACAGAGAGGGGGGTAGTCTAGGTCCAGGGGTTTTATTGGCAGAACTGCAGCAGAGCCGTCCGGGCAGTTGATTTTTACTTTTAACTAGTGTAAACAGAACTGTTTTAAACATACACCTACAAATCTCAATTGTACTTGGCTGTTGGTGTTTTTCCTTCATAGACAGATTCTAACCATTTGTTCCTTAGCTTTGAATAACTGGGGAAAGCATTTATCACTGATGTGTTATTTGCACAAATAACGCAGGAACAAACTGCTATGCTGTTCCTAGCGCTGTTAGCTCCTGTCTAATGAGACATATCTGGCTACATGGCTTCAGCTCTGTCTGTGGGCGGTCCTGAGCCAAGGTGGGCGGGGCCATGAATACAAATACACGAGTTGATGTAGACACGGTGCTTTTCCTGATCGATTAATTTTTCTAAATATTTTCTTTTACAAGCTACTGCAGTGGAGGAAGAAGAAGAAAAAGTATTTTAAAAGGATTTTAGCAGAAAAAGACCTTTAACACTGCGTCCAAACAGATTTAAAAACAACAGCATCAAATAAAAGCAGCGTGAGGTACGAACAACCCCGTCAGATAATCACTTAGACTGGATTATTAGTTGGATTTGTTTTTCTGTTACTTCAAACAAGATTCCTTGAGCCTTATTCCATAATTTTTTATGTTTCTCGCTCATCGTGGCAGTCCCAATTTTTCACGTTTACAACATTTTTCCTTCTCTCCCTCTCTAGACTTCATGGTTCACCTTTCCTGATCGTGGTAATTATGCTTTGTCATTTTGAAGGTGGCATTTGCATGATTGGCCAGCAGCAGCCACACAGTATGCTGCTATTTTACGCAGGTCTATGCCCTCCAGTATTCACCTGCCACTTGCAGTTTGTCCCGAGTGGTCTCCATTCATTTTGTATGAGACTGCGTCACAAATGACAATCAAACAAGTTCAGCATCCAGGAGCTGGGGAAATAAATGAAGTCTGTCTTTTTTTTACTCTCAGGGCCCTTTTCTTGGCCAATCTTTATGCGAGTAATCAACAACGCACCGTGCAGCATAATTTATGGTCTGTTTGTGTCTCTTTGCTGTTGTAACAATGGGAAAAGTATGCCCTGCATGGCTAAAACCCGCAAAAATTCTCTTAACCCTCCTGTTATGTTCATTTGTCAGGAACAGCAATGGTGTTCCAGGGTCAGTTGTTTAATTATCCAAAAGATGTCTAAAACCCCCCAAAAAATCCTAACAAGCAGTGTGATATTTCAATACTAACTGTATTACTAATTATTCTATCAATATGTAGTTCAATGACGTTCCTTACCTCCAACAGGTAACAGTTCAATTAGGATAATTCACTCGTTTTTCAATGAAAAAAAAATATATATTTTTTTATGTTTTCTACTTTATTACTTTTTTTTAAAAGACCAACATATAAAACAGTAGTTTTATATGTTGGAACATTACAGGAGGGTTAACTTATCCTGGGTGTGTTTTGGGTGAGACATGAAAACATGAATTAAACCACTCAGCTTGTCATTTGCCATTTTTTTAAGAGCTAGCAAGATAGCAATGAACGTCCAATGGTTGATATCTGCCTACGTTTTTTTTTTTGGTCAGTGGCACCCCTGTGTTTTCTGTTGTCAAGATAGCAATACACCAGAAATTTTCCTGAACACACCTCTTTTTCAGCATAAATATATACGCAAACTCTGTTGATATTTAAACAACACAGGTGGAAGGTGTGAAAATACACTGTTAGCGGGGTGAAACATAGCAATTAGCATCACGACAAGCCTTATGCAGGGTGTAAAATAGAGGCCTCTTAGTGACCTACACACATAGCATCCCAACTTCTTCATCCATCTTTAGTCTTTTTTCATATCCCTACATTACTGCTGGGCTCAGAGTTAGTTTAGTACCAGTAACTTCCCATTCCCCCGGCAGACTGAGATTAACTCAGGACCATCCAAAGTTTCCTTCTCTGAAGTTTCTCCAACATTCTTTTCCATCATATTCTTCCAAGTCAAGTTTCTAAAACTTTTACTTCCTTCTGAGATTCCCTAAAGCCTTAAGCTTCATTTCCCACTCATCTCTAGTCACTTGGGTCCACCCTACTCACTACTCCCATGCAGTCCCAGCGGCACACTGCACAGCGCTTCCCCTCGGGTGGCCCTCAAGTAAGAATCTACCTCTGAGGATTCAGTGTTGCACACATCTTAAATTAACAGCATTTTATTATGAAACAATGAGCAAGAAACATAGTTTATATTTAAAAAAACAGAATTTAATCTAAAGTAATAAGTGTTGACTTGTTTGACTGGATTTAGTTGTAGTGGAAGTGGGTTTAGTTGTAACGGAAATTGGTTTGGGTGTAGTGAAAGAGGGTTTAGATTGTGGAAGTGGATTTGGTTGTAGTGGAAGTGAGCTTAGTTGTAGTGGAAGTGTTTTTGGTTGTTGTGGAAGGGGGTTTGGTTGAAGTGGAAATGGGTTTAGTTGAAGTTCAAGTGAGTTTGGTTGTTGTGGAAGCGGGTTTAGGTGTAGTCGAAGTAGGTTTGATTATATTGGAAGTGTGTTTGGCTGTAGTGAAATTGAGTTTGGTTGTAGTGGAAGTGGGTTTGCTGAAGTGGAAGTAAGTTTAATTGTATTGGTAGTGGGTTTTGGTGTAATGGAAGGGTTTTAGCTGTGGTAGAAATTGGTTTGGTTGTAGTGGAAGTTGGATTAGTTGTAGTGGAAGTGGGTTTAGTTGTAGTGGAAGTGGGTTTGGTTGAAGTGGAAGTAGGTTTAATTGTATTGGTAGTGGGTTTGGTGTAATGGAAAGGGTTTTAGCTGTGGTAGAGATTGGTTTGGTTGTAGTGGAAGTGGGTTTAGCTGTAGTGGAAGTGGGTTTAGCTGTAGTGGAAGTGGGTTTGGTTAAAGTGGAAGTAAGTTGAATTGTACTGGTAGTGATTTTTGGTGTAATGGAAGGGTTTTAGCTGTGGTAGAAATTGGTTTGGTTGTAGTAGAAGTGGGTTTAGTTGTGGTGGAATGGGTTTGGTTAAAGTGAAAGTAAGTTTAATTGTATTGGTAGTGGGTTTTGGTGTAATGGAAGGGTTTTAGCTGTGGTAAAAATGGTTTGGTTGTAGTGGAAGTGGGTTTAGTTGTAGTGGAAGTGGGTTTAGTTGTAGTAGAAGTGGGTTTAGTTGTGGTGGAAGTGGGTTTGGTTGAAGTGGAAGTAGGGTTAATTGTATTGGTAGTGTGTTTTGGTGTAATGGAAGGGTTTTAGCTGTGGTAGAAATTGGTTTGGTTGTAGTGGAAGTTGGAATAGTTGTAGTGGAAGTGGGTTTGGTTTAAGTGGAAGTAGGTTTAATTGTATTGGTAGTGGGTTTAGGTGTGGTGGAAGTGGGTTTGGTTGAAGTGGAAGTAAGTTTAATTGTATTGGTAGTAGGGTTGGGCGGTATGACGGTATTTCGGTATACCACGGTATATAAATATGCTGTTGTAAAATAGTGACGGTACATTAACCACGTGACGTTCCAAATCTGTACTTTGTAAAACAGGACGTTTAAGACATTCTGCGCATCCACAATGAAAGAGCAGTGGGAGGGGTAAGCAGTTGGCGCTCCCTGATTGGTTATGGGGTGGGGATTCTCACTGAGGAGATCATACAGCAAAAACTCAATAAGCTCTACAGGTTTCACTAATTTTCACCGAAATTATCGCCACAAATAGCCACATTTGTGCTGGAGTGGCAATAAAACCCCCAAAAAAACAACCAACCACCAAAAGGATCATATTTATCAGTTGTTCCTGCAGCGTGGGGTGAGTTACTCACAGGTAAAGTTACAGCTGCTTCTCAAATATTCCTCATCTCCTGTTTCTCTACTTTCTCTCCTTTTTTTATCTCCTTCGCGCGCATATTCTAATCCCATACAGAATTCTACAGTTTACTCAGGGTTTTCTGTCATTATTTCGTCGCTAGCTCCAGCGCTGTAAATATAAGTAATTCAGCGGACCGCAAGGCGCTGCAGCGTGCTGCCGAAATCTGACCCCCAGAATCCAGCTCCCCTTTGGGAGCAGAAACGGCACAACACCACCCGCTGTTAAACTGTTGTAGTTGAAACAGCGCTTATAAATAAATTAACAAACACGAAAATGAGGGTATTCAATCTGTAATTTCAGTTTGTTTTATTTTTTTCTTTTAATTACCATTTTTATTAGTTTCAGTTAAGGAGAACTTTCACTTTCAGTTTTCGTTATTTCGTTCGTTTTCGTTTAAAATAATACTTTGTTACTTAGGTATATGGTGATTATCAGGCCATAGCTTTTTATAAAATAAAAATAGTATTAAAAATTAGATGACTACATAGACTTTTTTCTGGAGCCTGGACTCGACCCGAGATTTTCCATTACTTTCCTCGGCCGGGTCGGATCTGGGCAGAGAAATAAAAATCAAAGTATCCTGCTATTTAAAAGAATGGAAAATTAATAACAATAATAATATAGTTCTGCATACTAGAGTTTAGATTGTCTGCCTGAACCCGAGCTTAAATGCGGCCTGAACGCGAGCCTGAAAGCGAGCTCTTCTGCGCGTTTAAAGCTCCGCAGGTGGATTAATGTGTGCGCACTTCGCGCTTCTTCTACTGCCTACGGGCTGCATGACCTGCAGTCTCTCAGCCTGCCAGTCAGCCCACAGTGTCAGCAGATAAATCGCGTGCGTTTTCCTACAGGACAAACCATTCAATGTGAATGAGCTCTCCACACCCGATTAAAAAATCACACAGTGCCTGTCTGGCTTAAAATAGTTAGATACAGCTATTAAATGAGTAAATCAACATTCATTAAAAAGACCAGTGAGTATTTCTGTATGCTAAATAAGATAGAAGGCAGCAACAAGCTAGAAGCTAAGCTAATAACAGCATTTAATAAAAACTGAAAAATAGATATGAAATGAAAAAAATGAACTAAACTAAGATCAAAATGCTAAAGAAAATATAATCTAACGAATTCTAAAAAATCAAAACGAAATACTGTACACACGGGTACAAAAATAAAATAATATCCATAAACCCCGGTAACCCCCGGTAATACCGTATACGGCCATATAATCGGACGACGGTATGGCGGTATGAAAAATTTCAATACCGCCCAACCCTAATTGGTAGTGTGTTTTGGTGTAATGGAAGGGTTTTAGTTGTGGTAGAAATTGGTTTGGTTGTAGTGAAAGTGGGTTTGGTTTTAGTGGAAGTGGGTTTGGTTGAAGTGGAAGTTGGAATAGTTGTAGTGGAAGTGGGTTTGGTTGTAGTGGAAGTTGGAATAGTTGTAGTGGAAATGGGTTTGGTTTAAGTGGAAGTAGGTTTAATTGTAATGGTAGTGGGTTTAGTTGTGGTGGAAGTGGGTTTGGTTGAAGTGGAAGTAAGTTTAATTGTATTGGTAGTGGGTTTTAGTGTAATGGAAGGGTTTTAGCTGTGGTAGAAATTGGTTTGGTTGTAGTGGAAGTGGGTTTAGTTGTAGTGGAAGTGGGTTTAGTTGTAGTGGAAGTGGGTTTAGTTATAGTAGAAGTGGATTTCGTTGTAGTGGAAGTGGGTTTGTTGTTAATAAACAGGTTTTCGTTGCACTGGGGGGACACTGGTTTTCACTAAACAGCATGTTACGCACAATATGACCGAACATAAACTCCTGTCTTCATTTCTACATAGCAGGGAAAGATTCAGATTCAGTGGAGGAACACTAAATAAATCAACATTAAAAACATTAACAAACTAAAAAGGCTTGAAATGTTTTGAGACATGAACCACAACTTCTCAAAGACGTTCTCTTGCTGCAAGCCCCTCCCCCAGCCCTCTTAACCAGCCAGCTGTGTTAATTGATAACAGTCACAAATTGCACTGCCTTCAAAAATTGCTACACAGCAGCTTTTCTCTCCTCGCTGATTAAATATGAACGGCGATTATTTCCAGAGCCATCCGTTCACTGCGGCACAGCAATCAGAGATCAATCAGCTGCTTATGGAGGACATATTATCTCTAATCACGGTGTGTGTATGTGTGTATGAGACAGTCTGAACGAGTTTTCATTGTGTGCATGTGTGTGTTAATGTGTGTTAATGTGAATTATTTATTGCTGTGTGTGTGTGTGCGTCTGTGGAGTCTAATAGACCTGAGTTGTTCTCAGTGTGTGCTCTATTCATCACTAGGCGTGTGGTCTGTAATTAGCCGTCATATTTTAGCAGGGGCCTCATTAACTCTCTCCTTAGCTAATCAAAACTGAACGCGGAGATCGGCGATACGAACGCAAACTTCATAACAATATCACCAGCATCCACCAGTTTAATGATATGCGATTTTTACAAACTATTTTTAGACCCACAATCTTCTAGTAACTCTGTTAAAACAGTGAGTCAGTCATCAGGCATGCAATAACTTTCTGTGAGGAGCTTTTAGAGCTTGAGGGCATAAGGCAGTTTTTCAGGATCTGAAAGTGCTTGTTCTGCAGGTTTGGTACAATTGGTCAAGTGTGAAAGCTGCTTTACAGCTCAGGAGCGTCGAAGAGTACTGATCTCAGGTCATCCTGAAGTCAATGATCTGGGTTTCACTTCATGCACAGTCTTCGAGCGGTTCTGCTGCAGGTGTGATTATATACATTCTGTGTCAGGGAGTGCCAGGCAGGGAGACGAGGAGGCGGACGTAAACGCAGGTATTGAAAATTTAATAAATAAATAATAAAAACAAAGAGACAAATAAACACGGAACAAAGAAACAGTGTGAATAGATAACATAAAACAAACAGGGAGGCAACACAAGAAAACAAACAAGTAACTGAAAATAATACAAACTAAACAGGGCAGGAATATATATACAAGAGAATAAACTAACTGAAACTAGATAAACAAAACAGAACTGAAAAAGAAATAAACAAGAAGATATAAACTAGGAAAAACAAGAATATATACAAAGAACAAAGGACTAGGGCTATGACTATAAAAACAGAGAAACGCTAAGAGAAACAATGAAACGCGGAGAGAGACAAACAACAAAGGTTAGTGCAAAGACCGACGAAGACAAAGTTGCACAGGGGACTATTTATATGAACAGGAAACACGCTAGAAGTGGAAACACCTGGGGCTAAGGCGTGGAGCTACAAATGAGACACACGTGGTGAAAACTACTGAGACAGAACACAGGGGCACAGGTCACGTGGGACACACACAGGCAAGAGGACAGACAGGAAATGAAAAAATATCGAGATATTTATTGTATATCGCAATTCAGAAAAAAATATTGAGCTATAGTTTTTGATCCATATCGCCCAGCCCTAAAACTGACACATAAATAGTATAACCTCTTCTCAATTCTCCAACACTCTAAACACATTTCCTGCTTAACACACAGTTTCCCACTTCAAACTCACACTGAACACGGTTCTCTGCATAAGATACAACAATCTGACATTAAGTCACATGTTTTCATATCAAAACACTGCCATTCAAAATAACACAACATGAGCTAACTGGCCGATATATGTGCCACCTGCCCAAACACCTCTATGGCTAATTGTTATCCCTTCATTCAGGAATTAAAGAGTGACAGAGTGAGAGGATGAGGAAGAGAAAGAGGAAGAGGATGAAAATAAGTGAGAGGAAGAGGGTGAGAGGAAGAATAAGAGGATGGAGAAGAGTGAGGGGGAAGAGTGAAAGGCAAGGAAGAGTTAGAGGGGGAGGAAGAGTTAGAGGGTGAGAGGAAGAGTGAGAGGGTAAAGAAGTGTGAAAGGATGAGGATCAGTGAGAGGGTGAGAGGAAGAGTGAGAGGGGGAGAGTGACAGTGAGAGGGTGAGAGGAAGAGTGAGAGGGTATAAAAGAGTGAGAGGGGAGAAAGAGTTAGAGGGTGAGAGTAAAAGGCTGAGAGGAAGAATGAGAGGATGAAAAAGAGTGAAAGGGGAGGAAGAGTTAGAGGGTAAGAGTAAAAGTGAGAAGATGAGGAAGAGTGAGAGGAACAGTGAGAGGGGAGGAAGAGTGAAAAGATGGGGAAGCGTGAGAGGGTGAGAGGAAGAGTGAGAGGGGAGGATAAGTGAAAGGGTAAGAGTGAGAGTGAGAAGATGAGGAAGAGTGAGAGGATGGGGAAGCGTGAGAGGGTGAGAGGAAGAGTGAGAGGGGAGGATAAGTGAAAGGGTAAGAGTGAGAGTGAGAAGATGAGGAAGAGTGAGAGGATGGGGAAGCGTGAGAGGGTGAGAGGAAGAGTGAGAGGGGAGGATAAGTGAAAGAGTAAGAGTGAGAGTGAGAAGATGAGGAAGAGTGAGAGGATGGGGAAGCATGAGAGGGTGAGAGGAAGAGTGAGAGGGGAGGATAAGTGAAAGGGTAAGAGTGAGAAGATGAGGAAGAGTGAGAGGATGGGGAAGCGTGAGAGGGTGAGAGGAAGAGTGAGAGGGGAGGATAAGTGAAAGGGTAAGAGTGAGAGTGAGAAGATGAGGAAGAGTGAGAGGATGGGGAAGCGTGAGAGGGTGAGAGGAAGAGTGAGAGGGGAGGATAAGTGAAAGGGTAAGAGTGAGAAGATGAGGAAGAGTGAGAGGATGGGGAAGCGTGAGAGGGTGAGAGGAAGAGTGAGAGGGGAGGATAAGTGAAAGGGTAAGAGTGAGAGTGAGAAGATGAGGAAGAGTGAGAGGATGGGGAAGCGTGAGAGGGTGAGAGGAAGAGTGAGAGGGGAGGATAAGTGAAAGGGTAAGAGTGAGAGTGAGAAGATGAGGAAGAGTGAAAAGATGGGGAAGCGTGAGAGGGTGAGAGGAAGAGTGAGAGGGGAGGATAAGTGAAAGGGTAAGAGTGAGAGTGAGAAGATGAGGAAGAGTGAGAGGATGGGGAATGGTGAGAGGGTGAGAGGAAGAGTGAGAGGATGAGGAAGAGTGAGAGGATGGGGAAGCGTGAGAGGGTGAGAGGGGAGGATAAGTGAAAGGGTAAGAGTGAGAGTGAGAAGATGAGGAAGAGTGAGAGGATGGGGAAGCGTGAGAGGGTGAGAGGGGAGGATAAGTGAAAGGGTAAGAGTGAGAGTGAGAAGATGAGGAAGAGTGAGAGGATGGGGAAGCGTGAGAGGGTGAGAGGAAGAGTGAGAGGGGAGGATAAGTGAAAGGGTAAGAGTGAGAGTGAGAAGATGAGGAAGAGTGAGAGGATGGGGAAGGGTGAGAGGGTGAGAGGAAGAGTGAGAGGATGAGGAAGAGTGAGAGATAGGGGTAGAGCTGCTTCTGAAGTTCATGTACAAAGAAGTCCAAAACTTTCAGTTGAAATCAGAGGAACCTCAGCTGATCACGTCATCAACCATGTGCTGACAACGCAAGAGCTCAGCCCAACTTCAGACATTTTACTGTCGCTTCTGTCATCCAGACATTTAGGCTGTAAATATATTTGTAAATTCATTGCACTGACCCTTTTTGTAACAAATAAAAAGTACAGCAGCATGTTTGTGTGTGTAAATATTTCTGTGCATGTGAACAATCGTATATATGGTATATATATGTTATACTTTAATAAAGCACACTGTGATAGGACTGGAGTGAGGGTACTGTAATAAGCTCAGGTTTGTGGAGTGAGTGGGGGTATTGGCAGCATGGTGATAAACGCTTTTCACCTGCTGCCCTGCATACAGAAAAGAACTCCTCATACCAGGACGACTGCTGATCTGAAAGAGCTCCTGCATGGTAAAAGGCTGAGGATCCCAAGCCGTGTTTATATATATATATATATATATATATATATATATATATATATATATATATATATATATATATATATATATATATATATATATATATATACAAAAAAATAATAATAGGCAGCAAATGGCTGAAGATTTAGCAAAACTCCGATCAGAAAAGTGATGTGGAATGCACAATCGACCCACAGTTCAGAGAGAGTTCTTCGTGTGTGAAAACAAACCAGTGATAATAAGTTCCTTCCCCCAAACCAAGCTCAGAATTGGTTCTGGGGGAAGCAGACTTGTTTATCTGAGGACATCTACTTCCTCTCACCACTACTGTACACTATTCTCACTGGGTTGGATTCTCACGAAACCCAGTCCGGATCATTCTGTTCATGTGATCAATGTGACGGAAGCAGGAGTACGCTGGAGTGATGCTCTCTAATAAGGCACAGTTCACCAATGCAGACAGCACCTCCACCACCTCCGCCTGCAGCTCTGAGAATACAGCGCCTGAGCTCAGGAGCTCTGCAGATCAAAGCAGGAGCTCAAAGCCCCAGTAAACAGAACAGGAGGACCATCCAACTGCAGCACCACAGCGTGAGTAATTACCCTCAGCAGCTCAGAGCCAAGGGCTAACAGAGGTTCAACTGTAGAGGAACTGTGTGTGTGTGTGTGTGTGTGTGTGTGTGTGCGTGTGAGTAGAGTTACAGAGATTATTTAGAGATTATTTACATTTCCAAACAGGGATCACAACACACACAGCTGCCAAAAAAAGTGTCCTCCCCTCCTACACACATTCTCTACAGAGTTTACACTGAGGATGACAGCTGCCAAATACTGGCCCTCAGCACTGTCTCACACTGAGAGAGAGAGAGAGAGAGAGAGAGAGAGAGAGAGAGAGAGAGAGAGAGAGAGAGAGCGAAAGAGAGAGAGA
The DNA here is from genome assembly GCF_023375975.1 of Astyanax mexicanus. NCBI lineage: Eukaryota > Metazoa > Chordata > Actinopteri > Characiformes > Acestrorhamphidae > Astyanax > Astyanax mexicanus. The sequence continues at coordinate 12,955,631 of NC_064410.1, read as the reverse complement.
AAGAGAGAGAGAAAGAGAGAAAGTTGTTATCTATTATTTAAAAAAAAAAAGACTTATAAATACATTTACCAAAATGTAAATAAAGCTCTGGAAAAATGAAGAGACCACTTCAGTTTCTGAATCAGTTTCTCTGATTTTGCTACTTATAGGTTTATGTTTGAGTAAAATTAACATTGTTGTTCTATTCTATAAACTACAGACAGTATTTCTTACAAAATCCAAATAAAAATATTGTCATTAAGAGCATTTATTTGTAGAAAATGACTGAAACAACAAAAAAGATGCAGAGCTTTCAGATCATCTTAAATAATGCAAAGAAATCAGGTTCATATTCATACATTTATAACATCAAATTAACCCGTTTTAAAGTTCGAAGATCTAGGAAATATAGTTTAAAATATTTTTTCAGTACGAAACGTCATCTGCTTGCCATAATTAGTGTAATCAACACACAATATGAAAATGGTTAATCAAAAAATATTTGCGATCACCTCCTGCAAAAAACAAAACTAAAACAACATTACAATGTTATGTTTCAAATTATGTAAAAATAATGTTTTTTGTTATATTGGTCTTTCAAAAGTAACAAAGTAGTGAAACAATAAAAAAAAAGTATGAACATATTTTTAATGAAAAATTTGTGAATAATCCTAATTGAAGCACTACCTGTTAGAGGTAAGAAACACCATTGCACTAAATATTAATAGAATAATTAGTAGTAGAGTTAGTAATTAAAACATCATTGCTGTTCCTGATAAACGAACATGATAGGAGGGTTAATCAATATTTGGTGGAATAACCCTGGTTTTTAATCACAGTTTTCATCCATCGTGGCATTATGTTCTCCTCCACCAGTCTTACACACTGCTTTTGGATAACTTTATGCCTTTACTCCTGGTGCAAAAATTCAAGCAGTTCAGTTTGGTTTGATGGCTTGTGATCATCCATCTTCCTCTTGATTATATTCCAGATGTTTTCAATTTAGTAAAATCAAAGAAACTCATCCTTTTTAAGTGGTGTCTTTTGCCAAGTGTCAAAGTGTTCTTTTAGTTAGTGGAGGCTTCCTTTGTGATTCAAGGTTTTATGGACTGTAGACTCATGAAAACAGATGTTAGTCTGGACCAATAACACCTTCAAATCCTTGTTTGTCACTCAGGATTGTTTTTTTTTATCTCACCGTTGAGTCTCTTTTGTACCCTTTGGGTAATTTTGACTGGGTACCCACTACTTGGTAGAATATTGTCTCAAAAAGAACAACAATTGTCTCAATTCATAGAAAATTCATAGAAAATTGGTGAATTTCTAAAGTCTTTGAAATCACTTTATAACCATTTTCAATAGTAAATCTATTTTTGGTGTGGCATGGCTCACATATGTGTATCCATCTTGTGTTGTGTTTTGTATCATCAAATTAGCTCTAGTCCACGCCTCCAAACTAGCAAGACACAATGCCTGCTAATACTTGAATCTACTTAGCATATTTTGGGTCATTAACACAAGGGTTCACATTTTAATGCACATTAGATTTGTCAGTACCCTTAACTTAGATGAAGATCAGAAGATTAGAAGATCACATTATATGACAAATTCATGCAAATACCATGACATTCCAAATTGTTATTTTTTCCTGCCACTGTATAGTTGTGCACTAGGTGGGGTGGTGATCATCCAACATCCTGACCTCACTAATGCTCATGTCTCTGAATGCAATCAAATCCTCACAGCAATGTGAGAAAAAAAAGGTAGTAGAAACCAGTCTCTGGACAGTAGAGACAGTTACTCCAACAAAAGCAGGATAAACTCATTTAAATATGCTTGATTTTGGAATAAAAAAGTATTTGAACACCCTGCAACTTGAAAACTGATTTTTTTATCTTAGGTGCATGTCCACTGTTACAGACATAATCTAAAAAAAAAAAAGAATTCACAATGTATGATTTTTTAATTATTTATTTAAGTGTTATTGCTGCAAATACGTATTTGAACACCTGTACAAATCAGTGTTAATATTTGGAACAGTAGCCTTTGTTTGCAATTACAGAGGTCAGACACTGCAGCAGGGGCTTTGGCCCATTCCTCCACACAGATCTTCTCCAGGTCAGCCAGGTTTCTGCACTGTCACTGAGAAACACAAAGTTTGAGATCCTTCCAAAGATTTTCTATAGGGTTTAAGGTCTAAAGACTGGCTCGGCCACTCCAGGAACCTTGATATTCTTCTTACAGAGCCACTCCTTGATTATCTTGGCTGTGTGCTTTGGGTCATTGTCATGTTGGAAGACCCAGACACGACCTATCTTCAATGCTCTAACTGAGGGAAGGAGGTTGTTTCACAAAATCTCGCAATACATGACCCCGGTCATCCTCTTCTTAATACAGTGCATTCGTCCTGTCCCATGAGTAGAAAACACACCCAGAGCATAAGGCTTCCACCCCAGGCTTCACAGTAGGGATGGTGTTTTTGGGATGGTACTCGTTGAGTGGAATTAAGACCAAAAAGTTATATTTTGATCTCATATGACCACAGAACTTTCTCCCATGGCTCTTCTGGATCATCCAAATGGTCATGGGCAAACTTAAGACAGGCCTGAACGTGTGCTGATTTAAGCAGGGGAACCTTCCGTGTCATGTATGACTTTAAACTATGAAATCTACTATAAATAATTAAAAAAGTATACATACACTGTGATTTCTAAGTGGGAGAACTTGCAAAGTCTCAGGGTGTTCAAATACTTATTTTCCTCACTGTATATTAAAAGTGATGTTTATTTCCATTAGAAAAAAATCAACCAATAACCATCAAGCAAATCAGATTAGCACACTAAACCACAATACGCTGTCATACGATCTGCATAAAGGGTGTGTGTGTGTGTGTGTGTGTGTGTGTGTGTGTGTGTGTGTGTGTGTGTGTGTGATGACACACTGGATATATTCTTGACGTCAGTCTGCACCATGGCCTGCAGCTTCATCTGTTCTGGGCTGCACCATAGGAATTTAAGCGATCGTGTGTGTGTGTATGTGTGTGTGTGTGTGTTTCTTATAGTGTGTGTGATAGTGTGTGTGAAAGAGTGTGTGTGTCTTTCAGCAGATATTTTTCTAACAACAACTAAACACTGACTAATAGAGTGATTAAAGAGTAAATGTGTGTGACTCTCTCAGGACAAACACAGCTCTAACTCAATCTCACTCTCTCTCTCTCTCTCTACCGCTCTTTCTCTCTCTCTCTCACCCTCACTTTCTCAGCTCTCTCACTCTCTCTCTTTATTTTTAATTTAAATTGAGAGTGGTTGAAAAAAAAAAAAAAACTGTCTCTCTCAGGTTTCTTTCTCATTCCAGACTTGTACATTCTCTCTCTCTCTCTTTTTGTTTTCGTTGTTAAAATAAAAGTGTTTTAAAATGCAAAATTCTCTTTTCTCTCCACCCTCTCTCTTGCTCTCGCTCTGTCTCTCTGGTTTCTTTCTCACCAGGCAGTTATATCCACCCAATCAAGACTTGCCTCCTACCTGCTTAGATGAGGGGAACCAAAATACTCTGTAATCTGTAAATGATCAGATCTGTAATCTGATGTGTGATCTGATCTGTTGTGTTTGTGTAAATGATCTGATCTGATGTGTGATCTGTTGTGTGTGTGTAAATGATCTGATCTGATGTGTGATCTGGTGTGTGTGTGTAAATGATCTGATCTGATGTGTGATCTGGTGTGTGTGTGTAAATGATAGTGAGTTGTCTGAAGAAAGTCTGGAATCAGGATGTTTATAAATATCTGCAGGTTGGCAGAAGCTCAGAATCAGACTTGGGCTAAATCAGTGAGAACAGTCACAGGAGAGCGAGCTGGCGGCACTATAACAGCCCTGCTGGCACTGTTTCACCACTGCTACTGATCCTGTCATCAACTAACACACACACACACAAACACACACACACAAACACACACACACACACAATATAACACTATTTCTGTTATTAGAATGTTTTCAGATTGTTTGTTTTCTACATGTTCCAACACTCCAACAGAACATATGCCCAATCATGAGAATCAGAACCCCACAGCTCTATCACTATCCGCTCTATCACTATCAGCTCTATCACTATTAGCTCTACACTATTAGCTCTATCACTATTAGCTCTACACTATCAGCTCTATCACTATTAGCTCTATCACTATCAGCTCTATCACTATTAGCTCTACACTATCAGCTCTATCACTATAAGCTCTACGTTATCAGCTCTATCACTATTAGCTCTACACTATCAGCTCTATCACTATTAGCTCTACACTATCAGCTCTATCACTGTAAGCTCTACGTTATCAGCTCTATCACTATAAGCTCTACATTATCAGCTCTATCACTGTAAGCTCTACGTTATCAGCTCTATCACTATTAGCTCTACACTATAAGCTCTATCACTATAAGCTCTACGTTATCAGCTCTATCAATATTAGCTCTACACTATCAGCTCTATCACTATTAGCTCTACGCTATCAGCTCTATCACTATTAGCTCTACACTATCAGCTCTATCACTATAAGCTCTATGTTATCAGCTCTATCACTATTAGCTCTACACTATCAGCTCTATCACTATTAGCTCTACGCTATCAGCTCTATCACTATTAGCTCTACGCTATCAGCTCTATCACTATTAGCTCTACACTATCAGCTCTATCACTATAAGCTCTACGTTATCAGCTCTATCACTATTAGCTCTACACTATCAGCTCTATCACTATTAGCTCTACACTATCAGCTCTATCACTATTAGCTCTACACTATCAGCTCTATCACTATTAGCTCTACTTTTTTAGCTCTATCACTATTAGCTCTACACTATCAGCTCTATCACTATTAGCTCTATCACTATCCACTCTATCACTATACATTCTATCACTATTAGCTCTATCACTATCCACTCTATCACTATCCACTCTATCACTATTAGCTCTATCACTATCCACTCTATCACTATCAGCTCTACACTATCTACTCTATCACTGTTTGCTCTACACTATCAGCTCTATCACTATTAGCTCTAAATTATCAGCTCTATCACTATTAGCTCTACACTATCAGCTCTATCACTATCAGCTCTATCACTATCCACTCTATCACTATCAGCTCTATCACTATCAGCTCTATCACTATCAGCTCTATCACTATCCACTCTATCACTATCAGCTCTATCACTATCCACTCTATCACTATCAGCTCTATCACCATCCACTCTATCACTATCAGCTCTATCACTATCAGCTCTATCACTATTAGCTCTATCACTATTAGCTCTACACTATCAGCTCTACACTATCAGCTCTATCACTATCAGCTCTATCACTATCATCTCTACACTATCAGCTCTATCACTATCCACTCTATCACTATTCTTTCTATCACTATCCGCTCTACACCATCAGCTCCGTCACTATCATCTCTACAATATCAGCTCTATTACTATCCACTCTATCACAATCCACTTTACACCATCAGCTCCATCACTATCACCTCTACACTATCAGCTCTACACTATCCGCTCTACACCATCAGCTCCGTCACTATCATCTCTACAATATCAGCTCTATTACTATCCACTCTATCACAATCCACTTTACACCATCAGCTCCATCACTATCACCTCTACACTATCAGCTCTATCACTATCCACTCTATCACTATCCACTCTGCCACAATCTGCTCTCCACCATCAGCTCCATCACTATCACCTCTACACTATCAGCTCTACACTATCCGCTCTACAACATCAGCTCCGTCACTATCAGCTCAACACTATCAGCTCTATCCCTATCCGCTCTACAACATCAGCTCTGTCACTATCATCTCTACACTATCAGCTCTATCACTATCCACTCTATCACTATCCGCTCTACACCATCAGCTCCCTCACTATCACCTCTACACTATCAGCTCTATCACTATCCACTCTATCACTATCCGCTCTACACCATCACCTCCATCACTATCACCTCTACACAATCAGCTCTACCACTATCAGCACTCTAACTATCTGCTCTATCACTATCTACTTTACATTATCTGCTCTATCACTATCCGCTCTACACTATCCGCTCTATCACTATCCGCTCTACACTATCCGCTCTACACTTTCCACTCTATCACTATCCACTCTACACTATCCGCTCTATCACTATCCACTCTACACTATCCGCTCTATCACTATCCGCTCTACACTATCCGCTCTACACTTTCCACTCTATCACTATCCACTCTACACTATCCGCTCTATCACTATCCACTCTACACTATCCGCTCTATCACTATCCGCTCTACACTTTCCGCTCTATCACTATCTGCTCAACACTATCCACTCTTCACAATCTGCTCTATTCCTAGCCCTATGAAGATCTCAAACAGTATTAACTGAATCTACTTTGCAGTATTTACCAAAATCTACAGTATTCTGCAGTCTTACACTTATTCTACAGTGTTATCTTCATTTTGTGTTATTAAATAGATTATATACAGGGGTTGGACAATGAAACTGAAACCTGTCATTTTAGTGTGGGTAGGTTTCATGGCTAAATTGGAGCAGCCTGGTGGCCAATCTTTATTACCTGCACATTATTGCACCAGTAAGAGCAGAGTGTGAAGGTTCAATTAGCAGGGTAAGAGCACAGTTCTGCTCAAAATATTGCAATGCACACAACATTATGGGTGACATACCAGAGTTCAAAAGAGGACAAATTGTTGGTGCACGTCTTGTTGGGGCATCTGTGACCAAGACAGCAAGTCTCTGTGATGTACCAAGAGCCACGGTATCCAGGGTAATGTCAGCATACCACCAAAAAGGACCAACCACATCCAACAGGATTAACTGTGGACGCTGTAAGAGGAAGCTGTCTGAAAGGGATGTTCGGGTGCTAACCCGGATTGTATCCAAAAAAACATAAAACCACGGCTGATCAAATCACTGCAGAATTCAATGTCCACCTCAACTCTCCTATTTCCACTAAATATGTCCGTCACCACAATAAATTACTGTGACAGAAGCTGAATAGTATAGAGTATAGAGACAGAATGACTGATAGACGTTTCATCAGCAGAATGATGCGTCTGATATTAACCACTACACCATTACGTCACCAGACAGAAACAGAAAACAGTCAACCATCAGTTCATTTCATTTCTCTCTCTCATTCTGTAAGTGTGTGTTTGCGTGTGTGTGTGTGTGTGTGTGTGTGTGTGTACACGCTCTGGTTGGCTACACCTGTCAGCTTAAATCAGGTCTTTGAAGCAGCAACATGACAAAATGCCCTCTGATTCATACACACACACACACACACACACACTTACACACACAGTCCCAGAAGCCCAATGTAGAGTAAATGTACCAGGACCTTTTTACTTTACTTAAACACACGTACACAAACACGTGCATACACACACACACACACACACACACAGAGTTGGTAGGGCTGCTGAAAGCCTGCCTGTAGTGATCTGGGGCTGTGTGTGTATCTGATAGGTAGCAGGTCAGTGTCTGAAATTTGGATGAGGGATGTAGGTAATTTAACTAATATGAGATTTCTGGGCCAAAAATGACAATCAATAAATAGCCAATAGATTAAATTGATCATATTGTAAATTATATATGAAAAGTCTAAGTCAAATTTAAGCTCATGATAAAAACACATTAATCAGCTATAGATTAGTATTCTATGGCTTAGCTACGCCACAAACATCTGTAAATACAATCCTAATGTAAATACTGCCATTTACAACCCAATTAATTATAATTCATTAGAATTGCAGACATTATGAGCCCAAACTTTTTTTTGTCCATTTAATGCATTAATATACATCTATTCCTGCATTTGCTTGAAACAAATGTATATTTTTTAGGAATGATCCCATTTATTAACACAATAAAAAAAAAAAAAACAATGATGAGATTTAACCCTTGTGTGGTGTTCATATTTTTGTTACTCGTTTACTTTGTTACTTGTATTTAATTCAGCAAAATTAAGCAATTTTACATTAAAACGCTTTACACATGCTTGCTTCACCTAAATTGCAAGCGATATAAACAGCTTACATGGTTAATATTTGACCTTTACCTTTCTTATGTTACATTTCTTTGTCTTTTTTTTATTAGTTTTTTAATAAAATGTAAAAGAAAATGAATTAAACTCAAGATATGAGTAGAAAATTTGTTTAGTTTCAAATTTACAAATGAAGCAATGTTTATTAGCCCTTGGCCAAACATACTGTATGTAATATAAATGTGGGGGGGGGGGGGAGGTGTATAGTGTGTGTTTATCGAAAATGTGTTTTGATATATGTTTTTCACAAAAAATGAGCCAATGCCAATGAGTTTGAGTTAGAAAAAATATTTTTTTTAGTATCATTTGATGAAAAATGAAAACGGGTCCCACAGACCCGAACACCACACAAGGGTTAAAACAGGTGGTTATAATCATGAACTGGTACAAAAGAAGCAAAGGCACGTAGAAAACTGTGTGAAATGTTTAAGAACATTTTCGCTCTGTAATTTTTTCCCCTACATCCCATAATATCAATATCTGTTTAAAGCATACAGGCTCAAGCCTGAGCTGAATGTCAATGATCTCTGATCCCTCAGATGCACTGAATTAAGAACCACCATCAACAACAGCTGATAGAATCACAAGAACAAGAGATTACTTTACCCATATTTATTAACAACAAGCTCTAGAATACAGAGTTACTATATTCACTAATACCACAAGGGTTACAGAAGTATCTCTAAAAGCCTTGATGTTCACATGTCCACAGTGAGACAGAGGGTCTACAAATGGGGAAAGTTCAGCACTGTTGCTACTCTCCCTAATCGTGGTAAAGTCCTGTAAAGATGACTGCAAGAGCACAGCGCAGAATGAGAATCAATGAGGTGAGGAAGAATCCTAGAGTGTCAGCTAAAGACTTATAGAAATCTCTGGCACACGTTAACTTTTTTGTTGACAAATCTACAATAAAGAAAACATCAAACAAGAATGGAGTTCATGGGAGGACACCACGGAGGAGGAAGCCACTGCTGTCCAAAAAAACTCATTGCTGCATGTTTGAAGTTTGAAGAACAACACCTGGATGTTCCACAGCAGTACTGTGGAGTAAAAAAAGCACACCATCATCAAAACCTCATCCCAACTGTGAAACATGGTGGTAGGAGCATCATGGTTTGGGGCTGCTTTGCTGCATCAGGGCCTGAACGGATTGCCGTTATCAATAGAAAAATGAATTCCCAAGTTATTCAAAACATTTTGCAGGAAAACTTAAGATCATCTGTTCACCAACTGAAGCTCAAAAGAGGATAGATGATGCAACAGGACAACGACCCAAAACATACAATTAAATCAACAATCGAATGTCTTCAACAGAAGAAAATACACCTTCTGGAGAGTCCTGACCTCAGCCCAATTGATCTGTTGTGCAGGTCTGATTTGTAACTACAGGAAATGCTTGGTTGAGGTTTTTGCTGCCAATGGAGGATCAACCAGTTATTAAATCCAAAGTTTCACATACTTTTTCCACCCTGCACTGTGAATGTTAACATGTTGTGTTCAATAAAACCATGCAAATGTATATTTTTTGTGTGGTATTAGTTTAAACAGACAGTGTTTGTCTATTGTTGTGACAGAACACATTTAATGACCAATTTATGCAGAAATCCTTAATTACGGCAACTTTTAGATTCTGTTTTCTGAGCTAGAAATGCGCACTCTCTCCGCTTTTAGACTCTTTGCCCCGTTTTTCTGAGCTAGAAATGCGCACTCTCTCCGCTTTTAGAGTCTTTGGCCACGTTTTTCTGAGCTAGAAATGCGCACTCTCTCTGCTTTTAGTCTCTTTGGCCTGTTTTTCGGTGCTACAAATGCGCACTCTCTCCGCTTTTAGACTCTTTGCCCCGTTTTTCTGAGCTAGAAATGCACACTCTTTCCGCTTTTAGACTCTTTGGTCTGTTTTTCTGAGCTAGAAATGCACACTCTTTCCGCTTTTAGACTCTTTGGCCTGTTTTTCTGCACTAGAAATGCGCACCCTCTCCGCTTTTAGACTCTTTGGCCCGTTTGTCTGCACTAGGAATGTGCACCCTCTCCACTTTTAGACTCTTTGGCCCGTTTTTCTGAGCTAGAAATGCGCACTCTCTCCGCTTTTAGACTCGTTGGCTCGTTTCTGACACCTAGCGTTCAAACTTTGAATCTCACATTATAAGAACCTGCTTAACAGCGGGCCAACTTTCATTCTATTTCTAAAATACCTCACGGGCCGCTCCATAAAAGGAAACGGGCCGCAAATGGCCCGCGGGCCCTAGTTTGGACACCCCTGATCCAGACTGTTATCAGCAATAAATTCAAAAGTCAGGGTGTAAGTTTATTTCTGTAATGCAACATAAATGCAGATCCTAGAGAAACATATTAATATATGCTGCCTTCATGCTGACGTCTTCTCCAGGGCATCCATGCATTTTTCAACAAGACAATGCTAAACCACACCCTGCATACATTACAAACACATTAAAGCCAGTGGTAGGAATTTGCAGTTGGACAACACAGGTATTGAGATGTTGGTTAGACAAGAACAGGTCTGGCTGCAGACACTGTGTGGGTGGGTTCAGTTCCTCCAGCAGCTCACCTGATTAACTTTAATGTAGGACTGATTAAATATAAACTGGGTGCTGGGTGGGAGCTGAACTGGGAATACTGGTCTTCCTCCAGTAACAGTATTATTATGAAGATTAATAGTGGAATATTGTGCAGCTCTGTGGCTCTGTGAACCAGAAGATCAGCTAATGACATCATCCTGTTCCTCCAGACACTCAGAGCTTCCAACTGGGACACCTGGTTCAAACTGTGTTAGTGCTTTCAGTGCTTATCCCACACTGAAATATAGGACAATAACACCTCACACAGTCTCACTCTTATATTACTATCTCTCTCTCTCTCTCTCTCTCTCTCTCTCTCTCTCTCTCTATCTATCTATCTATTTGTCTACCTATTTATCTGTTTCCAAATCTCTCTCCCATATCTCACTCTTTGAATTTCTCCTCTATCTATCTATCTATCTATCTATCTATCTATCTATCTATCTATCTATCTATCTATCTATCTATCTATCTATCTATCTATCTATCTATCTATCTATCTATCTATTTTGTTGCCTGTCTATCTTTTCACCTCTCTCTCCCTATCTCTTACTCTTCAAATCTCTATCTCTTCCTCAATCTCTCTCCCTTTCTCACGTCTTTGAATCTCTTTATCTCTTCCTCACTCTCTTTATCTCTCTTGCTCACTATCTATATCTCTTTTTATCTGTCTCCATCTCTTTTTCTCTCTCTCAATTCTACCTCCCTCTTTTATCTCTCTGTCACTCTCCTTCTCTCTCTTTGTATCTATCTATTGATCTCTCGTTCACTCTCTCTATATCTGTATACCTCTCTGTCTACCTCTCTCTGTCCACCTCTCTCTCTCTCTCTCTTCATCAGTCTCCCTATCTATGTATTTCTCTCTATCTCTCTTTATATCTCCATCTTTCTGAATCTTCCTCTACCTCTCTTCTTCTACCATCTCCTTCTCACTCTATCTATATCTCTAACTTCATCTATCTGTCTCCATCTCGCTTTATCTCTATCTCTATATCTATCTTTTGCTCACTCTATATCTATCTATCTATCTATCTATCTATCTATCTATCTATCTATCTATCTATCTATCTATCTATCTATCTATCTATCTATCTATCTATCTATCTATCTATTTTGTTACCTGTCTATCTTTTCACCTCTTGCTCCCTATCTCTTACTCTTCAAATCTCTATCTCTTCCTCAATCTCTCTCCCTTTCTCACGTCTTTGAATCTATCTACATCTCTCTATATATCTATCTCTTGCTCACTCTATCAAGATATCTATATATACGTTTCTCTCTCTCTCTCCACCTCACTCTCACCATCTCTCTCTCTTCATCAGTCTCTATCTCGCTTCATCTTTATCTCTATATCTATCTTTTGCTTACTCTATATCTATCTATCTATCTATCTATCTATCTATCTATCTATCTATCTATCTATCTATCTATCTATTTTGTTACCTGTCTATCTTTTCACCTCTTGCTCCCTTTTTTATCTCTCTGTCACTCTGCTTCTCTCTCTTTGTATCTATCTATTGATCTCTCATTCACTCTCTCTATATCTGTATACCTCTTTGTCTACCTCTCTCTGTCCACCTCTCTCTCTCTTTCTTCATCATTCTCTCTATCTATGTATTTCTCTCTATCTCTCTTTATATCTCCATCTTTCTGAATCTCTCTCTACCTCTCTTTCCATCTCCTTCTTACTCTATCTATATCTCTAACGGATCTATATGTCTCCATCTCGCTTTATCTCTATCTCTATATCTATCTTTTGCTCACTCTATCTTTCTCTCTCTCTATCTATCTCTCTCTCTCTCTCCTTCTGGCACACGACGGTCTGCAGTCATTAAGTAGATTTATTTCTTTGTGGTGAGCGCAGCGTTTCTCTCTCTTTTTTCCTCTCCCTCTCTTTCTCTCTCTCAATCTGTAGGTCTCTCTCTTTAAGACCCACACTAAGATTAGTATTATTTATTTATAAGACAGAGAGTTTTTTTCTGTATGTATGATATATATCTAAAAGTACATTAAACAGGTTTATTCTGTTTTTGTTGGAGTAATGTTCTCTAGTGTCCAGTGAAGGTTTTGTGCTAGCTAGCAGTAGTGAACCCACCCACCACCCACCTCATCCCCAACCCCTCAACTCATCATAATGCTCCACTGTGTAGATAAAGTAAAGTCAGACACAGAAGCTCTCTATCTGTTCCTGCACAGTTTTGTATTAGTTATGCTTTAGTCCTTCATCAGTGATTACAGAACGCCGCCCACAGCACTGGCTGTTGGATGACTGTTCTCAGTCCAGCAGTGACAGTGAGGTGTTTAAAAACTCCAGCAGCACTGCTGTATCTGATCCACTCATACCAGCACAACACACACTAACACCTTATACACACCACCACCATGCCAGTACAGTCACTGCAGTGCTAAGACTGACCCACCACCCACATAATAGCTGCATTGTGGTGGTCTATTCTGTGGGAATTATAAAGTATACAGAGAAACAGGAACAGGACTACAATCTGTACTTTTAGAACTACAAATTACTCCCTTAATTATCAGTGGAGCTGAAAAGCTAAAGCCTCAGCAGAACAATAATCCACAGTATATATCCAAACAACACATCAGCACCTTTACACTACTTATTTCTGGTCATAACTGGATTGATGTATCTCTTGTTTAACCCTCGTGTGGCGTTCATATTTTTGTTACTCGTTTACTTTGTTACTTGTATTTAATTCAGCAAAATTAAGCAATTTTACATTAAAATGCTTTACACATGCTTGCTTCACCTAAATTGCAAGCAATATAAACAGCTTACATGGTTAATATTTGCCCTTTACCTTTCTTATGTTTCATTTCTTTCAAAAAGTGCTACTCTTTTTTATTAGTTTTTTAATAAAATGTAAAAGAAAATGAATTAAACTCAAGATATGAGTAGAAAATGTGTTTAGTTTCAAATTTACAAATGAAGCAATGTTTATTAACCCTTGGCCAAACAGACTGTATGTAATATAAATGTGTGTGTGTGGGGGGGGGGGGGGGGTACAGTTTGTGTTTATCGAAAATGTGTTTTGATATATGTTTTTCACCAAAAATGAGCCAATGCCAATGAGTTTGAGTTAGAAAAAATATTTTTTTTGTATCATTTGATGAAAAATTAAAACGGGTCCCACAGACCCGAACACCACACAAGGGTTAAGTGTAATCCAGCTTCATTAGATTTACTCTGTTTAAATTATTAACTGAAATACCAAACAGAAATAATGAAATAACAATTAGTTTTATGTCATATTTGATCTGATTTAAACCGTGCTTAATGACCGCACATCTGTAAAGCGTGTTAATCAGTTGAGTCGTTGCGTATCGACAGTAAGAGTGTTGGGGTGATCTACTGGATTCAGGAGTAAATGGTGTGAACTCTGAGCAGGTCTGAGTTGAGGGGGGTAGAGTTGTGTCACATGGCCCCGGGTTGGTGAATTGTTTTGGTCGATACGTAATTATTCACACAGCCGTGCTGATGCTGTCAATGAGGTGATGTAACAACAAACCACACTGACCAGTTATACTCTTATATACACACACAAACACAAACATACACACACACACAATAATAATAATAATAATAATAATAATAATAATAATAACAATAATAATAATAATAATAATAATAACAAGAGAAGCATGTACAATTTTTGGTACCACTTTAAAACAAGACTACCTTTATAAAGGGTTTATAAATGGTTTACAATTAGTTTATTAATGGTTACTAAATAGATTGTACATGCCTTAAAAATCATTAATACTCAGTTATAACACATACATAGAAAGGGCAACAATGACCTGTTGTTTGCCAAATAGTGAACCCACAGCCATCTTTCTACGCATGTGTTATAACTGATTATTAATGATTTTTAAGGCATTTACAACCTAATAAGTAACCATTAATAAACTACTTGTAAACCATTTATAAACTCTTTATAAAGGTAGTCTTATTTTAAAGTGGTACCCAATTTTTATATGTATTTTTGTACTTGCTGATATTTGATACCTACTAAGGATTAAGCAAAATTAGTGTAAAGTCGTGCAATGCAGCACTTCATTAGTTTTTCAAATGTTTTATCAGGTTATGTGTGCTGTAGGAAGATGCTTCATAAAGCACAGTTTTGTAGTCTGATCTGCATGGGTTGCATCACTCTTCGAAAGATCATTCCAGATCGGCAACATTTTAAGTTGTATGTTTATTAGCGCAGCAACGTGCATTAGCTGGTTACTAACAATATCGGATGTTGGTATCAGAGCCTCGTTTGTGATTACAAGTATGAGTACATGAGAAGAGTATCGGGAAAATACCTGATACCAGTAAGGATATTCATGCATCGGTAATAATAAACAAATAATAATAATAATTATGACAGTTTGTGCCATATTAAAAGAAAAACACAAAAACACTAATGCACCATAAATCAATCACTGTGTCTATCCAACAAAATACACAGTGGGGCAAAAAAGTATTTAGTCCACCACTGATTGTGCAAGTTCTTCTACTTAAAAAGAGGAGAGAGATCTAGAATTTTTATTATAAGAACACTTCATCTATTAGAGAAAAAAAAAATCCAAGAAATCACATTGTAGGACTTTTAAATAATTTATTAGTAAATTACGGTGGGAAATAGGTATTTGTTCACCTACAAACAATTTTTTTATGTTTTATTTTTTATTTTATTTCTAATTTTTCCCATTTTCTCCCCAATTTACACGGCCAATTATCCAACTCGCTCATTAGGACTCCCTGCTATCACTAGTGATGCCCCAACACACCAGGAGGGTGAAGACTAGCACATGCCTCCTCCAAAACATTTTCGTGCTGCTGCTGATGTAGCACTGGCGAGCAGCATCACAGCACTCTTGGAGGAAAGCGCAGCGGCTCGCTTCTGATACATCAGCTCACAGACGTGTGTGCTGCAGACATCACCCTAGGAGTGATGTGGGGAGAGAGCGCCATCTACCCACCCAGAGGGAGCAGGGCCAATTGTGCTCCCTCTGAGCGCCAGCAGCTTGATGACAAAGCTGCATTAGCTTGGGTTCGAACCTGCGACCTCCCGCTCATAGTGGCAGCGCTTTAGACCGCTGGACCACTCGGCGCCCCCTGTTACTTCTTCTTTAACCCCTAGAACCCTATGAACGGATTTTCCGTACAAAATCGCACCTTGTGTTCTCAGCTTAACTATTTAGGAATCCCTTCACACATAAACATAATCCACATATGATTAGAAAGGATGAAACTTACTCTTTCTAAAAATAGCGATGACACCCCAGTGCGGTAAAGCTAAATCTACAAGAAACCCATTGAGAAAAACACCTAAAAAAGTGAAATCTCCTTTCCCAACCAATATTATTTACCTTTAGTGCTTCAAACTTATTTATATGATGTTTCAAACCAAATAATATCAGTAAATAAAGACTCAAAAGTGTCCACAGAAAAAGTGTGAAACTACCTGCTTAACTCAAACTAAAGCTAGATATAGCACTACCTACTCATAACTACTGTGAAGCATGGGGGTGGAAGCATCATGCTTTGGGGCTGTTTTTCTGCAATCTTAGCCCCATAGAAAATGTGTGGAGGGAGTTGAAAGTCCATGTTGCCCACCGACAGCCCCAAAACATCACTGCTCTAGAGGAGATCTGCATGGAGGAATGGGCCAAAATACCAGCAACGATGTGTGGAAACCTTACAGGTGAAGACTTACAGAAAATGACCTCTGTCATTGCCAACAAAGGTTATTGACCAAATACTTATTTTCCACTATTATGTGCAAATAAATTCTTTAAGAACTGGATTCGTTTTTTCTAATTTTGTCTGTTACAGTTGAAGTGTACCTATGATAAAAATTGCAGATCTCTCTCATCTTTCCAAGAAGTAGAACTTGCACAATCAGTGGCTGACTAAATACTTTTTGCCCCACTGTACATTAACCATTACAGGTGGCATTACAACATAGGTCTAGGGGAAAAATATGTGAAAAATGAGATTTACATTATGGAGAAAAGTAAAAAACTGAAAAAATGGTGATGCAACATATCTTCCACTGTCTGACCAGAATAACCTGAATAACAGAATGACAAAATACAATACAATATAATACACACACATTTGTAATCGTAAATTTACCTCACCAGTGTGATTCTAATCATAAATCTACCTCAGCAGTGCAATTCTAATCAGGAATTCACATCAGTAGTGCTATTCGAATCATAAATTCACCTCATCAACGACATTCTAATTATGAATTTACCTCAACAGTGTTATTCTAATCATTAATTTACCTCTGCAGTGCTATTCTAATACAAACCTTTTTTCTCATATTGTCTCTCATAATTTACAGTGTACCTATTATGAAAATGACAGACCTCTCTCATCTTTCCAAGTAGGAGACTTTGCACAATCGGTGGCCGTAATTAGCCATTACAGATGGGTTCAATATAGGTACCAAAAGGACAAAATACTCCTCCACTGACCAGAATAACCCGAATAAAGAATGACAAAATACAATACAATATAATACACACACAATCGTAATCATAAATTTACCTCAGCAGTGTGGTCCTAATCATGAATTTACCTCTGCAGTGCTGTTCTAAATCTAACACTATTTTTTTTTTCATTTTGTCTCTCATAGTTTACAGTGTACCTATGATGAAAATTACAGACCTCTCTCATCTTTCCAAGAAGGAGAACTTGCACAATCGGTGGCTGACTAAATACTTTTTTGCCCCACTGTACATTAACCATTACAGATGGGTTCATTATAGGTACCAAGTGGACAAAATACCTTTTAGAGCATTTCTATTGGTTTATTCCTCATGAAATTTAGAGAGAAATGAGATTTACATTGTGGAGAAAAGTGAAAAACTAAAAAAATAGTGATGCAACATATCTTCCACTGTCTGACCAGAATAACTTGAATAACACAAATACAATACAATATAATACACACACATTTGTAATCATCAATTTACCTCAGCAGTGTGATTCTAATCATAAATCTACCCCAGCAGTGTGGTTCTAATCATAAATCTACCTCAGCAGTGCAATTCTAATTATGGATTTATGGCAGCAATGCTATTCTATTAAGTAATTCACATCAATAGTGCTATTCTAATCATAAATTTACCTCAACAACAACATTTTAAATATGAATTTACCTCAACAGTGTTATTCTAATCATGAATATTCACTCTTATCTTTCCAAGTAGGAGAACTTGCATGATCGGTGGCTGACTAAATCCTTTTTTGGCCCCACTGTACATTAACCATTACAGATGGGTTCATTATAGGTACCAAGTGGACAAAATACTTTTTAAAGCATTTCTATTGGTTTATTCATTATGAAAATCAGAGAAAAATAAGATTTACATTATGGAGAAAAGTGAAAAAAATGGTGATGCAACATATCTTCCACTGTCTGACCAGAATAACCTGAATAACAGAATGAGAAAATACACTACAATTTAATACACACACATTCAGTAAATCCAAAAGGAGGCAGAGAGAGAGAGAGAGAGAGAGAGAGAGAGAGAGAGAGACATAACGAGAAAGGGAAATGAAAAGAAAGAGAGGCAGAGAGAGAGAGAGACATAAAGAGAAAGGAAAAGGAAAAGAGAGAGAGAGCGAAGGAGATATAGAGACAGAGAGAGATAGAGAAAAAGAGAGAGAGAGAGAGAGAGAGAGAGAGAGGTGTGTATTGTCCTTCACTCTGGTGTTAAACTCTATACTCCCACCGGCTCTGTTTAAAAAAGGAAGGCGGTGAGAGCAGAAATAAACCTGTGACTCTACACAAGGAGAAGAGTGATACAGCACATCTCTCTCTCTCTCTCTCTCTCGTGTCCTCGGTGAAGCGAGGGAAGGAGAAAGGTATCAGTGTGTAACGAGAGCACTTCACACACAAAGCAGGAGTGGAGGGAGAGCGGAGGGAAGGAGCGAGGGAGGAGAAGGATGAGTGCTCGGTGTGACTGCAGCCCATTAAACTGAAAGCGTCTATATGATGAAGGAAGAGCTTAGAGAAGCAGAGATAGCCAGGCTGCTAATCTAATATATACCACCAGCACCTTCCTCAGACTCCTCACATCAGAAGATCAGACTGTGGTCAGGGATTTACATAATAAGCAACAATCTTCAAACAAGCTCTAATTCATTTTAATACTTTTTTTCACCACTGATTAATTAATGTGCTTTTTGTCTTGTTTTATTTTTTCAAAAGGAAACAAAACTACAATGAAAACATACAAAGAAATATAAAAAAACACAATGCATTTACCTCAACAGTACCATCCTAATCATAAATTTACCTCAGGAGTGCTATTCTAATCATGAATTCACCTCAGAAATGCTATTGTAATCATACATTTACCTCAGCAGTGCGATTCTTATTATAAATCTTAGCAGTGAAATTCTACGCATGAATTTACCTCAGAAGTGCTATCGTAAATATATAATCAACTCAGCAGTGCTCTTCTAACTATAAATTTACCTCAGAATTGCTATTCTAATTATACATCTTAGCAGTGCTATTATGATCATAAACTTACCTCAGCATTGCTATTCTAATCAAACATTTACCTTAGCAGTTTTGTTCTAATCATGAATTTACAGCAATGCTGAATTTACAGCAATGCTATTCTAAACAATTTAGCTCAGCAGTGCTATTCTAATAATACATCAGCAATGCTATTTAAGCATACATTTAGCTCAGCTGTGTTATTGAATCATACATTTACATAAGCAGTGTTATTCTAAACCTATATTTACCTTAGCATCAATATTATAAATATATAATATCATAATTATCAGCAGTGCTATTTTAATAAAACATTTACCTCAGCAGTGTTAATCTATTATTTTTTATTTACATCCACAGTGCTATTAGAATCATATATTTACCTCAGCAGTGCTATTTTAATCATACATTTTCCTCAGCCACAATATTCTACTCATAAACTTATTTACATCCACAGTGCTATTAGAATCATATATTTACCTCAGCAGTGCTATTTTAATGATACATTTTCCTCAGCCACAATATTCTACTTATAAACTTACCTCAGCAGTGCTATTCTAATCCTAAATGAACCTCATCTGCGCTATTGTAATAACAAATGTACCTCAGCAGTGCTATTATAATTATAAATCTACCTGCAATTCTAATCATGAATTCATGCCAGCAATGCTATTCTAATCAGGAATTCACATCAGTAGTGCTATTCTAATTATAAATTTACCTCAACAATGACATTTTAATAATGAATTTTCCTCAGCAGTGTTATTTTACTCACACATTTACCTCTACAGGTCTGTTCTAATACTAAACTTACCTCAGCAGTGCTTCTCTAATCAAGAATTTATGTCAGCAGCGTTATTCTAATCATGAATTTACCTCAGTAATGACTTTCTAACCATACATTTCATAAATAAAATAAATAAATAAAATACCTTAAATAAAAAATAATAAAGGAGGATAATAAAATATGTAGAAAAACAGAAGGACTGCAGAAAAACACATTATATTGCTTTTATATAAAAGCCCTACTAAACACCAATTCAGATACAGTAGCTGTGATGGTCTGGCATGTGTGTGTGGTCTGAACAGCAGTCTCAGTCCGGCCCTGTGGCCTGGCGATGAGTAATACACAGTAAAGACATCAGATCAGACGTTAGATGACTTGTAGAGGAATTGTACAAAAGGAATGCTGATCTAGAAACACTTCCCCTATAGCTGACAGATACAATCAGACAAATCTCTCACAGCGTTCTCAGAATTTCTCCTCATGAGGAGCAGGATCATGTGATGGATTCTGGAACGCGGTGTTATTCCGCAGTGCTCTCTTACTGCACGCGCTTCAGCTCCGCTCAGGAAAGCCAACCATAAATCCCCACTGCACCGCTGAGGTTTTGGCAAAGCTTAGCTCTTCAGGTGATTTATTGCCGGTGTTAAAATATCTCAGGCATTCAGCATGTGCCTGGAAGGACAGCTCAAAGAAGAGAGAGGCAATACACTAGATTACACAAAGCTGAGAGACGGCGGCGCGGTGCTGAGTGGAGGAAACAGAGCGGCCGGCGGAGTGAGTCATGATCCCGGGCTGAAGAACGAGGAGATGGGAATCTGCGTTTGCCAGAATGGGAAACGCTAATGAGGCTAACAGAGTTGTTCTTTGTGTGATACACAAAGGCACAGCAGAGTCCACCCAAGACCAGTCCGTGCTTTTATCTCGCTCCAGCTCCCAGCACACCTGAGCCAAGTAATTAGAGTGCTGGAGGTGCTGGAGGCTGATGTAAGGGAGAAGGAGGGCTGGCTGGAGGTCCTTGAAGGCCAGACTGGGACTCACAATGGAGGTACTGCTGAAAAGAGCCCATTAATGCTGGGCACATACTGCAGACCCAGTCCATCTGCACACTAACCGGGTTTCCAGGCCCACCGGTGGTCAGATATTTGTCTGAGTAAGACTGATGGCCTGAGCTGTGATCGTATAAACAGTATAATTTAATTGTCATAGTCTGATTAGGGCCTTGAGCTAAACTTAACCCAATTAAAACATGCAGTACAGACTGACAATAGCTGGACTATTTGATGTAGCTCCACATCTTTCAAGCATTAGTGGATTTTAATGGTTTTCTGCATGAACAAACTGTTCTTCTATAGGATGGAAAGGTTTGGACACAACATAAATTTAAAGTCATCCAAACTATGAGGAAAAATATACGGAAATATTTAGTAAACACAAACAAACAAACCAGACCAGAATATGTTTTATATTTCAGATTGTTCGAAATAGGCACCCTTTTTTGCACATCTTGGCAGCTTTGTGAGGTAGAGTCACCTGGAATTCAGGCTTTCAGTTAACAGCTGTGCTGATCTCCTCAAGAGTTAATTACTTGGATTTACTGTCCTCTTAATGTGTTTGAGAGCATCAGTTGTAAAGTTGTAATTTCTTATAAGTCTGATCTGTGCATATTTAAGATTATTGCAGTTTGCATGGTGGGATACACCATGTAATATTGTTGATATCATTTAAATTTTCATTATGTAATTTGTTCTCTTCATTGTGCATTAATATTAAAGACATAAAACAATTAAGAGGCACATGTGGAATTACACATGTTTCACATTTTTCTTCAGTAGAAATTTAATGGCTCACTTGGCTAGTCTCCAAAAATAAGTTTTGTCACAAGAACACACAAGAACTATGGGGTGGCCTAATGCCCTGCCACTACGAGCAGGAGGTCGCAGGTTCGAATCCTGTTCATGTAGCTCTGCCATCAGCTGCCGGCACTCAGAGGGAGCAAAATTGGCCCTGCTCCCTCCAGGTGGGTAGATGGCGCTCTCTCCTTGCAGTGAGTTTAAAATAAAAGGGTTCATATTAAGCAATTAAGTAAAATCTGAGTTTATAAATGTCTGATTAATTTTAAATATGAACTATATGAAATGCTTGGCGGTTTAAATTAGAGTTATAAACCTTAAATGTGCTCCAGCGTCAGATTACAGACCAATCAGCATGCAGTAGCAGGGATGCTAGTGTCTTTACTCTGTAAAACACATTTGCTGTAGGAAAATGGAATATCCAAATATGCTTTCTCATTTTTATTGTGTAAAATCTATTATACTACTTTGTAGAATTAAAGTAATGCTCAAATAAGTAGTTAGTTAGTATTTTTTTTTATTTTTTAAAGTTGTTCGATTTTAGCTCAATTCGCTCCCATTTATAGTGGACCTACACACAGGCTCACTCTAGAGGTTAACAGTAATATAACAGAGGAAACAGACTCTCCATGAACAGCTCTGGTCTTGTAGAAATGTGTTTTAGACCCCACTGATCCCATTGGCTGTAGATTAGTAGTTACTGCTCTTGACTCTTAGTCGCAGACTGGATCAGATATTTAGCATGCCAAATATTTGTCTGGCAAGCGCCCAGATTTCCTGGATTTGCCTCCAAGCTGATTTTTTATTGGCTGACTGAAAAACTGGGCTAAAATAGTGTAGTGTGAACCTGGCATGAGAAGCCTTTCCAGATCTGTACCTTACTTCCTGATGATGAGTACAGATGTTGAGGCCACACACACTTGGCACTACCATATTTAGCGTACTGGTAGAGTATGTACATGCCTTAACTGGGCCAAATTAGCCCTAAATCTTCTGATTTCTGTGTCTGCTACCTTCAATTAGCATCAGGGTCTGCAGCATCTGATTCCAGCGCATTAGCAACACTGCCGACACTGATACAGATCTGAGCTTTCTGTGTAGCAGCTTTAAAAGAGCACCAGAGACAGGATTCTGCTGGAGTGTGCACTTGATCACTTAAACTGCTGCGGATCTAGACTGAGCATGAGATACTGAGACACAACCTCAGGGATAACAAACACCTGGGTGTAGATAAAGAGAATAGTCCATGCAGAATTGGTGAATTAGTGAAGAAATATCAGGGATATTATGCCACGCTCCATTTCCAGTCCCTGAACTGGAATACATAAACACGGGTTCCACACTGCGCACACACACACACACACACACACACACACACAAAACATTTACAAATGAACACATGTTCCCCCACCATAAAGTGAATTAGGTTCCAGCTGCTGCTGCTCCTACTGCTGGTGAGTGTGGAGTATAATCAATCACAGGCCCGTGATCCAACAGGAACGAACCACTAAAAATAAACTAGATCAAAAAGAATCAACTAACTATAACCCCAATTCCAAAAAAAAAGATGGGATGTTGTATAAAATCTAAATAAAAGTAATACAAACACAATGTAATGTTTTGCACATTTCAGCAACATCTAAATTCTTCATGAAAAAAATATTAAGGGCCCTATCGTGCACCCTGCGCAAGGCGCACAGTGTGGTGTGTTGCCATCGTACACCCCATCAACAGTCTATTTTCACTCCTTGCGCACGCCTCCTTAAAATAGCGTTGGGCTGTATGAATATATTAACGCCGATGGGCGTGGTGGTCTGGAAATGACGTGTGTTCAGGTGAATTTCTGGCATGTTTCTATCTTGGTGGCGGAAAAAAGACTTGAACTGAATCACGATCACCACGAGCGCTGCGCTCCAAAATACCACATACCATCACTTCCACAGGACAAAACACCTGGATTAGCCTTCAGCACTCTATAAAACTATAAAACATGCTTAAAAAATGTGCACGGGAACTAGTTATTATTAGTTATTATCAATTATAAGTACACAGATTTAATAATTGTTTAATATAGTAGATTATATCATTATCATTCTGCTATTTGAGAATTTTAACAGATGCTTATTCTCAATCTTTCTCTATATAAAACCCTGCAGTTTAGGAAATAAAAAATGAAAAGTGAGAAGCACTTTGACTGATTATAAATTAATATTGTTTTACCTGCTATTTTAAATAAAAGCTATATGTTAGCACTGCTTTCTTATCACCACTGCACATTTTGCTAAGTGCGGACCACGCCTTATAGAAGTAGAAAAGGAGGAAGAAAAAAGGGGAGGGAACTCGGGGAAATTTGGGCTGGAGTTCTGAACTGCGTGCTGAAGAAGCGTGCAGTTATATCCCCCCCTTTTAGTGGAAGAGTAGAAAAAAGGGGGTTGTTGGGGAGGAGGTGGGTTGCGAAGTTTTCGTCACGAGAGGTAGTTAGTTAGGGGAGGTATTTATAGGACGGTTGATTGATACGGGGTGGAGTTAGAACGTAGAGTTCGGGCGTGGTCCTTCTCCCAAACTTTTGTTATTACATAACATCATTTATTAAAATATAAAATATATTGTTTCATTAATTAAAATCTCGTCCAGCGCTCTAAAATACCACAGGGCGCCGAGTGGTCCAGCGGTATAAAGCACTGCCACTATGAGCGGGAGGTCGCAGGTTCAAACCCCCCGCTCATGCAGTTTTGCCATCAGCTGCAGGCGCTCAGAGGGAGCACAATTGGCCCTGCTCCCTCCGGGTGGGTAGATGGCGCTCTCTCCCCATCACGCTTAAAGGTGGCGCCGGGCGGCACGAGGCGTCTGTGAGCGGATGTATCGGAACCTGGCCGCTGTGCTTTCCTCTGAGTATGCTAGCTGTTCAGGCAATGATTCATCTGCAGTAGCTCAAAAAAAGGGGTGACTGACTTCACACGTGTCGGAGGAGGCGTGTGCTCGTCCGCATCCTCCAAGGGTCGCAGATGCCACCGGTGATGGGGACGCACAAAGGGGTGGGACAATTGGATAGCCAAATTGGGAGAAAATAATGAAAAAATATGAAATAAAATTAAAAAACAACCATCTTTACTGTTATTTAACCAAGTTAAAGAGTGGAGTTCAGAGCCAGGCTAAAATATAATATAAAACACATTTCAGTTAAATGAATTTAAGGTGAATAAGGCCCTGTAAAGTTAATCAAATGTTAAAATATAGTCAAATATAAAGAATATGTTGAGGTTTTGGTGAGCTGTTTTTTTAACGATTTGGAAATGAAACCAATGTCAGTTATTCTGCGCATCATGTGATTGTTTTAAATTATTATTTTTTTTAGAGTTTATATTTTATAATATTTTAATTTTGAGTTTGTTATTTATTTGTTTATTTATTTATTTATTTATGTATTTATTTATTTCGTCTTATGTTTTATTTTGATTCCCATGTTTTTAGTTTATTATTATTCTATCATTTCTTATCATTCTGCATCTTAAAGGTAATGACTACAGACACACTGATTGGTTTATTTCACGTTACGCCCAAAACACACCCATGAATAATTGAGGGAATTAAAACACGTTTTTTGCGCTATTGGAGCTGCACAAGGTGTATTTTCCACGCTCTCACAAAACCAAAGACACAGGACACGCCCCTAAATCCAGCTGCGCAAAGCGCAATTACCTACTGCGCTATAAATCGCTAAATAGGGCCCTAACTCATTTAGAACTTCATGGCAGCAATACATCTGAAAAAGTTGGGAAAAGGTCAACACAAGGCTGGAAATGTGAGTGATACTAATAAAAACAGCTGCTATAGGAGCAATTACTTCACATGATTTGATATAAAAAGAGCATTCTAGAAATGTGGGGTCTCTCAGAAGCAAAGATGTGGAACAATTTATGAAAAAATCATGTTTCTTAACATCAGGATATCACTCCAGACTCCAGATTCAAGAAACAAAGCTTATTATCAGTATTAGATGCTGGTAATCTTCAGGCACACAGGTGGATCTGAATTAAAAAAAAACAGGCTGTACTGATTCTGTACTGAAAATAACTGCACACAACTTTTCACAACCACTTCCAGAAATCACTTTCTGTGAACAAATTCCACTGTGCTTCAATCCACTAATGGTGGTTTTGGAAACTACGGACACTGTGAGCTACACACTCAAAAAGACAGGGACCATCCAGCTTGTTATCAGCAAACAGTTCATAAACCTTTGAAGAGTCAATGCTGAACAGTGTAGAGTACAGAGGTTTTAGAACCTGGCACATTTCAGCAAGACAATGCACAATCACCTGCTGCATCCATCACAACAGCTTGGCTTTGCAAAAATGAGTCCAGGTGCAGAACTGGCTCTCTTGCATTCCAGTACCAATAGTAAACTTTCGGTGCATCGTGAATCATGGTGTTTAGTGGAGCGCTGTGTAGAAGTGTAGAGCACCGTCAAAGAAGGAGAAACATGAGAACAGGCCTCCTGCAGCTTCTGCTGCTGCTGCTCCTTGCTATATGAGTAACTATAGCCCTGTTTAAATACATTAATACTGTAGCTTAAGTGATTATTTAAATGCACACTAAACTGAATGTATTTGTTAACTGGAGAACTGTGAGATTTGTGATAAACTGTGAAACAGCTGCTTAAATACAGTAATGTCTCTAATGGCTTCAGTAATAACATATTGTAAATTGATATTAAACTTGTGTTTTACTTGTGCAATAAAGCTTTGGTCTGTTTCAATTTCACCTGGTGCATGTTTAATTATCCAAAAGATATCTAAAAAAAATCTTAACCAGCAATGTGAATATTTTATAACTCCATTGCTAATTATTATCATAACTAACTCCATTGCTAATTATTCCTCACCTATAACAGGTAATGGTTCAATTAGCATAATTAACTCGTTTTTCAGGAACAATTCATGTTCAAACTTTTTTAAATGTTTCACTACTTTATTACTTTTGAATGACCAACATATTTATTACATTTATTACATAACATTGAGACACAACATTGCAATTTTGTTTTAGATTTAGTTTGTGCAGGGGGTGGTTGTAAATATGTGAGATGAACCATTTTTATATTATATGTTGATTACAATAATCAAGGCCAGCAGAAAAAGTTTAATACTGAAAAAAATACTTTTAACTATTTTTCCTAGATCTTTAAACTTTAAGACAGGTCAATTTCACCTGTGACATAGCAGGAGGGTTAAAATAATTAGTTTAGTAAAGCAAGCCGTGTTAAATCTCTTTCTAAGGTCTATTGTTTCAATTCTTTAGCTGTTTTTCTTTTAATGAAGTTTGATTTCTTCATATATTGTGTAATTTTGTGGGACAAAGTAAACCCAATTGTATTTAAAGACTTAATTTAAAGCCATAGTGTTTTATATTATATGTACTCCAAACACAAGTCACAAACCAATATAAAAGCCCAGTCATGCAAAATATATATATATAAATAAATAATAATAATTAAAAATACAGGGAAACCATCAGAATCTTGCAAAATACTGTGATATGCATTTTTGGTTACCGTCCAGCACTAAAATTATGGTGTTTAATGGACAATAATGGTATTTAGTGTAGAACAGTGGTGTTTAGTGGGGTGTTTGGTAAAGAGTATTGGTATTTTAGTCTTACACAGGACTAAGGAGACTATGCTAGTGAGCCATTTACAGTATTAACTTCACTCTCTCTCTCTCTCTAAGCGATCATCATCATAAATAATCTCTTCAGCATTGATTGACAGTTCTAAGATCGAGTTAAGTCCGCTGATTCACATTCTGACCTTTCCTGCTCTCAATCAAATCCTTTTCACCAGCACCACATACCACCCCATCCACCCCACCCCCTAACAGCCCAACCAGTGGTGTATGAGTGTGCAGCGATGGAGTGAGGGGCAAGAAAGAAGGAGAGAGGGGTGATGTTTACTCCCTTGGGGCAGAGAAGAGCTAATCACTGCAACCAATCTAAAAAATTGAGAGAGAGAGAGAGAGAGAGAGAGAGAGAGGCTAATACAGAAAGAGAAAGAACACAACAACAGAGAGAGAGAGAGAAAGAGAGAGAGAGATAGAGAGAAAGGAGAATGAGAGAGAGAGAGAGAGAGAGAGAGAGAGAGAGAGAGATCAGCAGTGTGTATTTGAGAAGCTCTGAGGTCGTATAGTATTTATCTGGGTGAAAAGCCTGAAACGAGAGCAGTCAGGGTTTATGGGGAGTTAGAGAGAATAAAGAGATGTCAAGAGAGGGATAAGGAAAGCGAGAGAGGGAGGGAGGGAGGAGGAGGAGAGGGAGAGAGAGGGCGAGGGAGGAGGAGAGAGTGAGGGAGAGAGCGAGAGAGGATAACTCTGGGTTCTGGGTTCTAAAGGCTCGCCAACAAATTACTACAAGTTAGCTGTTGATTTTCTGTCAGTGCGATTCTAGAAAAGCGTCAATCGCCAAGCCTGCAACATTAGCCGGCCTACAAAACACACACACACACACACACACACAGCAGCATACACACCGTAACAAGCCCACCCAAGTGGAAAGCTAAGAAGACAGCACTCAAAATGTTCTCACATATACGACACACACTCAAGCTCTTATACAATCACCCACAGCCTTCTATACCAACACACTCTCTCAGTGTATACATTATACTGGATGGTGTGTATGTGGTAGACAATGGTGGAGTTTCATAGAAAAAGATGGTGTTGGATGGAGAATGATGGTATTTGGTGATGACAGTGAATTTGGTCTATGACAGTGTTCAATAGACAATAGCTGGGATTGATGGAGAAAGTTGGTACTTAGAAGAGAATGGTGGGCGTTGGTGGATATAATAGAGTTCAATGGAGAATGGTGGTGTTTGGCAGATAATGGGTTTTGATGGAGGATTGTGGTGTTTGGTAGATAATGGGCTTTGATGGAGAATGATGGTGTTTGATACAGAAATACAGTGTTTGATGTAGAATGATAGTTTGTGTTGAAGATGATAGTGTTTAACGAAGAATGATGGTGTTTGGTAGAACATGGGCTTTGATGGAGAATGATGGTGTTTGATAGAGAAATACAGTGTTTGGTGTAGAATGATGGTTTGTGGTAGAGATGATAGTGTTTAATGGAGACTGGTGGTGTTTGGTAGATATTGGGCTTTGATGGAGGATGGTGGTGTTAAATGAAGGCTGGTGGTGTTTGGTAGATAATGGGCTTTGATGGAGGATGGTGGTGTTTAATGGAGACTGATGGTGTTTGGTAGATAATGGGCTTTGATGGAGGATGGTGGTGTTTAATGGAGACTGATGGTGTTTGGTAGATAATGCGCTTTGATAGAGGATGGTGGTGTTCAATGGAGACTGGTGGTGTTTGGTAGATAATGATCTTTAATGGAGGATGGTGGTGTTTAATGGAGACTGATGGTGTTTGGTAGATAATGGGCTTTGGTGGAGAATGGTGGTATTTGATAGAGAATGAGTGTTTAATGTAGAATGATGGTTTGAGGTGAAAATTATAGTGTTTAATGGAAAATGTTGGTGTTTGGTAGATAATATGCTTTGATGCAGAATGTTGGGGGGTTGATAGAGAATAGCAGTGTTTGGTGTGGAATGATAACGTTTAATGGGAAATGGTGGTGTTTGGGAGATAATGGGTTTCAATGGAGAATAGTGAGGTTTGATGGAGAATAAGTCCCAATCCCATTTCACCCCTTGGCCCTACCACTTACCCCTACCCCTTGTTTTCCAGTGTAACCCAGAGTTACAAGGGGAAGGGGTGAAATCCTCCCCATAAGAATTGGGACAACCCTTCAAGCACTTGATACAGAAATTATTTATTACTTGAAATATTCCTTCCACCAACCAGCGTTTCCCTATCACTCCCTCTTCAGTGACAAGTCAGCGCTCCGCCTCCCCTGAGTACTGACACATGGATCTCGTTCCCTGCTCGTTAGCTCTGCCTATATAAACCTCACTCCTGTTCAGCTCCCTGCGCAGCATTGCACCTTCCATGTGCCTTTGTCCTGCCAAAAACCGTGATAATTCTAGCTCTGTTAAGCCCTGTTGTGTTTTTGTCCAGTTTATAGTTTGGTAGTCTGTTTCTTGTTACTCTCCTGATTAAAACCTGCTAAAGTGTCTTCCAGTGTCATCTGTGCTCATTGTTCACATTACTATTTATTCCTTAATAACTCTGTGAGGGGAAGCTGAAATTAGCTTTTATTTTTTTTCTGTCCCGCCTTAAATTCTGGTCCTTCTGGTCCTCCTCTCTGCCACCCTTACCACAGAGTCCAGCTCCACACCAACCAAGCTGGTCAGGCGTGCGGGGTCCGTGGTTGGTGTGGAGCTGGACTCTGTGGTAACGGTGGCAGAGAGGAGGAAACTGCACAACATACTCTCCATCATGACTTAAATACAATACTTGCACAGGTTTATGTTTAATATTGTCATATCTGCTGATACCTCCTATACTTAATTTATTGTTTTACTGCACTACCTCATATCTACGACTGTTTACTTCCATCTATCTATCTAAATGCTGTAGCCCCTGCTGCCTGTTGCACTATTTAAGGTGGAATAGGAAAGTTACAAACCAAAGAGACAAACCACTAGCAATCTTCTTTGTTATGAAGAATTCAGTCATAAAACATTGAAACTACATATTAAACTATAGTAATATAGTGCTAATTGTCACTTTTAACATGGAAAATGTTTACATTTGGTCACTTGAGCCACCATTTTACCAGTTATTCTTATACCCCTCGGTTTGAAGTGTGCCTCTAAAACATCTCCATTTGAAGGGCTACCAAGCTCTATCCATCCTCCTACCCCTCCAGCCTAACAAGAATCGGGTATGTGGTAGGGCCAAGGGGTATATGGGATTGGACCTAACAGTATTTAGTGTAGAATGATGGTTTGTGGTGCAAAATGATAGTGTTTAATGGAGAATGGATGGTTTTTGGTAAAGAAAGTTTATGTTTTTGGAGAGTGTTAGTGTTTGGTGAAGACTGGTGATAATTGGTGTCTGCATGTTGAGTGTGTTTGTGTTCATGGTATCAGCTGGATTAACAGCTTGTTTAATTCATACACACACAAGGCATTACGCAACACACTGCTTTATTGAACGCACCATGGGCAAAGAGAGTCACATCTACACACCACCAGTCTGTAATTCTACACTGAGCAGCTTACAGTGATCACAACTACAGTCTAGAAACATTTGACCCAACCTCAGGTGTGCTGAGGGTCCAGAGAACATACTGTCCCTATAATTAATAGAGAGAGAGAGAGAGGGGTGGATAGAGAAAGGCCATGGATAGCAGAGAGAAGCATCAGAAATAATGCAATATGGACGAATAACACATTCCTGTTGAGAATACGCTGTGTGTGTGTGTGTGTGTGTGTGTGTGTGTGTGCTCTGACTGATGATAGTCTCCACCCCTGGGGTGGCTTTCAAAGCAATGATATGAATAGCCAGTCAAAGCATGATGTCATGAGACGGGGTCAGGAAAAAAGTTTGTCCAAAGTCTCCAGAAAGACAAACGAGCTCCAGCGTTCCAGATCTGTCCATCACACCCAGCTGACTTTCAGAACAAGAGATCATGATATCTCTGATCTCTGAGTGCAAGAATGTGTAAGGATTACTGTACACTGCTACATTATACATTAATAACAATAAAAATAAAATACAGTGTGAATGAGTGTTTAAAAAAATATGATGGTGTTTGGGTGAAAGATGACGGAATTCGGATGGAGTGTGATTATTTTTGGGGAGTAAAATAGTGGAAAATTGATATTGCTAGGTATAATATTAAGTTGGTGTAAAGTGATGGGTTTTGGGTGGAGAGTGATGGGGTTTGGGTGGAGAGTGATGGGGTTTGGGTGGAGAGTGATGGGGTTTGGGTGCAAAGCAATAGGGTTTGGGTGAAGAGTGATAATGTTTTGGTGAAGAGTGATGGAGCTTGGGTGGAGAGTGATGG
Organism: Astyanax mexicanus; assembly: GCF_023375975.1. NCBI lineage: Eukaryota > Metazoa > Chordata > Actinopteri > Characiformes > Acestrorhamphidae > Astyanax > Astyanax mexicanus. Next base: position 12,923,841 of record NC_064410.1, on the reverse strand, counting down.
AGTTTGGCTGGAGAGTGATGGAGTTTGGATTTAGAGTGATGGAGTTTGGATGTAGAGTGATGGAGTTTGGGTGTAGAGTGATGGAGTTTGGGTGGAGAGTGATGGAGTTTGGGTGTAGAGTGATGGAGTTTGGGTGGAGAGTGACAGGGTTTGGGTGGAGAGCAATGGAGTTTGGGTGGAGAGTGATGGAATTTGAGTGGAGAGTGATGGAGTTTGTATGTAGAGTGATGGAGTTTGGATGTAGAGTGATGGAGTTTGGGTGGAGAGTGATGGAGTTTGGATGTAGAGTGATAGAGTTTGGGTGGAGAATGATGGAGTTTGGCTGGAGAGTGATGGAGTTTGGGTGGAGAGTGATGGAGTTTGGGTGAAGAATGATGCAGTTTGAGTGGAGAGTGACAGGGTTTTGGTGGAAATTGATGGAGTTTGGATGTAGAGTGATGGAGTTTGGGTGGAGAATGATGGAGTTTGGATGTAGTGTGATGGAGTTTGGATGTAGAGTGATGGAGTTTGGGTGGAGAATGATGGAGTTTGGATGTAGAGTGATGGAGTTTGGGTGGAGAGTGATGGAGTTTGGATGTAGAGTGATGGAGTTTGGGTGGAGAGTGATGGAGTTTGGGTGGATGATGAGATGGAAGTATCAGTGGTGGTGCTGCAGTTGGTTCAGTAGCAGTGTTTATTAGCGTTAGCTAATGAGGAATAAGGAGGAGGTGCTGAGAGGAACTGCAGTTCCACCAGCAACCAGTGCGCATGACGTAGACACAGACATCAAAGAGATTCTTCTCCTCCAGCTTCTGATCAAATCTTTATGGACATGAATATTCATACGCTCTATGCATGCACGCACACACACAAACTCACACACACACTCTTACACACACACACACTCTTACACACACACACTCTTACACACACACTCTTACACACACACATTCTCACACACACTGGCATAGCCTGCTGGAGAAAATGCTGCTGTTTGTGTGAAGTTTGCGGAGAGACAGAAAGAAAGAAACAAAGTAAGAGAGAGAGAGAGAGAGAGAGAGAGAGAGACAGACACACAGACAGACAGAAAGAGAGAGAGAGAGAGACAGAAAGAGAGAGGAAGACAAAGAGACAGACAGATGCAAAAAGAGATACAGGCACAAGGAGACAGACAGAAAGGGAGAGAGAGATAGAAAGAAAGAGGCAGAAAGTGAGAGAGAAACAGACAGAAGGAGAGAGAGACAGAAAAAAGAGGCAGAAAGTGAGAAAGAAACAGAAAGAAGGAGAGAGAGACAGGAAAAGATGGGCACAAAGAGACAGACAGAAAGGAAGAGAGAAAGGCAGAAACAGAACCAAAGCAGACAAAGAGAAAGAGAGACAGGAAGTGACTGACAGAAAGAAAGAGAGAGAGACAGACAGAGAGAAAGAGAGACAGAAGCAAAACGAGAGACAGAAGCAAAAAGACAGACAGAAAGAGACTAGCAGAAAGAGGGTGACAGAAACGGAGAGTTAGAAAGAAAGACAGAGAGAGACCGATAGTGAGAGAAAGAAAAAGGAAGAGACAGAAGTAAAGAGACTGAAAGAGACAGAAACAGAAAAAAGAAAGACATGTAAATGTAAATTCATGGAAAACTCCCCCCCCCCCCCCCCCACACACACACACATACACATACACACACACACACTGCTGCCAGAAGCAGAACACATTCTCTCGAGTGACTTCTGAGAGTGCGGCAGTTTGAAATAATAAACACACAACAGATTATATATTTACAGCACACACACACATCCACACACACACACACACACACACACACACACACACACTCACACACATCCACACACACACACACACACATTGAACAATTCAGAATCACTTTCATTAAAACTGAAAGGCATTCCATCACTGCATCAACAGATAGCTAACTCTCTCTCTCTTTCTCTCTGTTACACACACACACACACACACACACACACACTCACACACGTTTATAAGCCACTCCAGTTGAAAGACGTCAGCAGTTCCTTCTCCATTGTCCTAAACCACCAATTTTATTAGGTCAGTGCTGCATGCACACATATATGTGTGTGTGTGTGTGTGTGTGTGGTCGATAGCAGTGTTGGCTGGATATGCCCATGTTGGCCTGATTGGATTTCTCAGAGCTAATCAATAGAATCCCCTCTTTCTCTTTCCGTCCACATACACACACACACACCAGCATACTTATAGACACATAGACCACACACACACATAGATATATAGAGTATTTATGTATGTGCACCATATGAACAAAAGTATTGGGACATCAGTCCTATTCTGTTGGCAGTACTCTCCACAGGGACTAGACAAGCTGCGAGTGTGCATTTCCACATCTGTGTCAGCAATCCAAATATCCCACCTGTCACAGAAGTTCCGGGAGCCTCCCATATTTTAATAGGGTCTATTTAATGCCCCCAAATTATATACAATATTTTGGAAATATATATTTTTTTAATTTTTAGAGCAAGCGAGAGAGAGAAAGACACACACACATAGTGAGAGAGTGACAAGTACAGCATCCTGATTGGCCTCTTTTCATGCCTAGTTGACCAATGAGGTTTCTGTGTGGGTGAGGCTTTGCAGTTTTGTTTGATTTGTCGTGAAAAAAAGAGAAATGCTGTGACATGACAGTTTAAAATTGATATATGATATAAAAGTACAGATTGAAAAAAAATCTAAATAATTATTTTCATTACTTTAGCCAAATAAATGTTCCAATTTTTTTCCCTGGAAACATGATCAGTTTCTCCGATTTTACTATTTAAAGGTGTGTATCTGAGTAAAATGAACAATTTTCTATAAACTACTGACAACATTTCTCCCAAATACCAAATATATTTTTATTATTTAGAGCATTTATTTTATTTTTCTTGACGTGCTCTCCACCAGTCTTACACACTGCTTTTGCTTTTTGATCTTATGCCACTCCTGATGCAAAAAAATCAAGCAGTTCAGCTTTGTTTGATGGCTTCCTCTTCCTCTTGATTATATTCCAGAGGTTTTCAGTGGGGTTCAGTTCTTTCAGAGTTGTCAGTAGTTTATAGAATAAAACAACAATGTTTATTTTACTTAAACATAAACCTATGAATAGCAAAATCAGAGAAACTGATATTAAAAAGAAGGGGTCTCTTAATTTCCTTCGAAGCATGAAGTATGTATATTTTTAGTTTGAGTTGTTTGTTTTAGTGGTGGGATAACAAGCTCACAGAGCTATAATATATTCAATCTGATATACTGGTTTGAAAAAGTATTTGACCCCTTACAGATTTCTTTTGTTTTTGCATTTTTGTTCTACTTACATTTTTTTAGATTATCAAACACACTTCAATATCAGACAAATATAACCCCTGAGTAAATATAAAACACACTTTTTAAATTATGATTTCATTTATTAAGGGAAAAAAAATCTATCCAAACTAATCTAGCCCTGTGTGAAAAAGTGTTTGCCCCCTATAAATTGACTGTGATTAAGCACATTTTTTCATCACTATCCACAACCAGGCCTGATTACTGCCAGAGCTGTAGAATCAAGAAATCACTTAAATCAAATAGAACCTGTCTGAAAACACGAAGCAGCTAAAAGATCTCAAAAAGAAAACACATTATGCCGAGATCTGAAGAAATTCAAAAACAGATGAGAAAACAAAGTCATTGACCACATATCGTTCACAAATGGAGCAAACATGGAACACTAGTAAACCTTCCGAGGAATGGCCATCTGACTGAAATTGTTCGAAAAGGGCATGGACAACTCATCCAGGAGGTCCCAAAAGAACAACATTTAAAGCATTTCCACATCTGTGTCAGCAATCCAAATATCCCACCTGTCACAGAAGTTCCGGGAGCCTCCCATATTTTAATAGGGTCTATTTAATGCCCCCAAATTATATACAATATTTTGGAAATATATATTTTTTTAATTTTTAGAGCAAGCGAGAGAGAGAAAGACACACACACATAGTGAGAGAGTGACAAGTACAGCATCCTGATTGGCCTCTTTTCATGCCTAGTTGACCAATGAGGTTTCTGTGTGGGTGAGGCTTTGCAGTTTTGTTTGATTTGTCGTGAAAAAAAGAGAAATGCTGTGACATGACAGTTTAAAATTGATATATGATATAAAAGTACAGATTGAAAAAAAATCTAAATAATTATTTTCATTACTTTAGCCAAATAAATGTTCCAATTTTTTTCCCTGGAAACATGATCAGTTTCTCCGATTTTACTATTTAAAGGTGTGTATCTGAGTAAAATGAACAATTTTCTATAAACTACTGACAACATTTCTCCCAAATACCAAATATATTTTTATTATTTAGAGCATTTATTTTATTTTTCTTGACGTGCTCTCCACCAGTCTTACACACTGCTTTTGCTTTTTGATCTTATGCCACTCCTGATGCAAAAAAATCAAGCAGTTCAGCTTTGTTTGATGGCTTCCTCTTCCTCTTGATTATATTCCAGAGGTTTTCAGTGGGGTTCAGTTCTTTCAGAGTTGTCAGTAGTTTATAGAATAAAACAACAATGTTTATTTTACTTAAACATAAACCTATGAATAGCAAAATCAGAGAAACTGATATTAAAAAGAAGGGGTCTCTTAATTTCCTTCGAAGCATGAAGTATGTATATTTTTAGTTTGAGTTGTTTGTTTTAGTGGTGGGATAACAAGCTCACAGAGCTATAATATATTCAATCTGATATACTGGTTTGAAAAAGTATTTGACCCCTTACAGATTTCTTTTGTTTTTGCATTTTTGTTCTACTTACATTTTTTTAGATTATCAAACACACTTCAATATCAGACAAATATAACCCCTGAGTAAATATAAAACACACTTTTTAAATTATGATTTCATTTATTAAGGGAAAAAAAATCTATCCAAACTAATCTAGCCCTGTGTGAAAAAGTGTTTGCCCCCTATAAATTGACTGTGATTAAGCACATTTTTTCATCACTATCCACAACCAGGCCTGATTACTGCCAGAGCTGTAGAATCAAGAAATCACTTAAATCAAATAGAACCTGTCTGAAAACACGAAGCAGCTAAAAGATCTCAAAAAGAAAACACATTATGCCGAGATCTGAAGAAATTCAAAAACAGATGAGAAAACAAAGTCATTGACCACATATCGTTCACAAATGGAGCAAACATGGAACACTAGTAAACCTTCCGAGGAATGGCCATCTGACTGAAATTGTTCGAAAAGGGCATGGACAACTCATCCAGGAGGTCCCAAAAGAACAACATTTAAAGAACTGCAGGTCTCACTTGCAACAGTTAAGATCAGTGTTAATGATTCAATAATAAGAAAGAGACTGGTCGAAAATGGTCTCCATTGAAGAGTTCCAAGATAAAAAAAACACTGCTGACCAAAAAGAACACAAAGACCCATCTCACAATTACCAACAAACTAATCCCCAGGACTTTGAGTAAATATTCGTGACAAAAAAAGGAACTTTTTGGAAGGTTTGTGTTCTGTTACATCTGGAGTAAAACTTACACATGATTTCAGCAAAAGAATACATCATATTAAACGTAAAACATGGTGGTGGTAGTGTGATGGTCTTAACTTGCTGTAATAGATGGAATACTAATAAGATTTCTGCTGTTTTCCAGACAATCCTGAAGAAGAATCTCCGACCACCTGTTCATAGCCTCAAGCTCAGGCGTATCCTGGTTCTGCAGCAGGACAATGACCCAAAGCACGCAAACGAGTCCACCTCTGAATGGTTTGGCCTAGTCAAAATCTGATTAGGATGCTGTGGATGATCTTAAACAGGATGTTTATGCTCAAAAACTCTACAATGTGTCTGAATTCACAATTCTGTAAAGAAGAGTGGAACAAAATTCCTCCACAGAGATGTAAAAGAGTCATCGACAGTTATCACTAAAGCTTGATTGCAGTTGTTGCTGCCAAGAAAAGCACAACAATTTTTTTTTGGTTTAGAGGCAAACAGCTTTTTACACAGGGCTAGATTGGTTTGAACTGTTCTTTCTAATGTTCAGTGTTAAGAGTGAGCTCTGAAACAAGTCCAGCTGTCAGCCACTGAATTATGATAGCTTCATATGTTCACCTTAACAAATCACTGTAGTTCTGCCCCAGTGTATATCACTTTCTCTCTCTCTCTCTCTTTCTTTCATTATCATGTTCTTGCCGCTGTGCTGCAAGTCTAAGATCTTACACTGGTGGATCACCTGTGTGAAATCTGAAAGCAGCTTTATGTCAGTTATATGAGGTAGAGTTACAGGTATACAGTGAATAACTCTATTTATCTATCTATCTACTCAACCAAGCAAAGTAAAAACTACTTTATGAAATGAAGGTCAGCCAATCCGAAACATTTCAAGAAGTATGAATTGCAGTCACAAAGACCATCAAAAACGTTAAGATGAAACTGGCCCTCATCAGGACTGCCCCAAGAAAGGGAGACCAAGAGTTACATCTGTTTCACAGGATACATTCAGCCTCAGAAAACACAACAGTAGTCTGGATAACATTAGTATTATTATATATAATATTACAATGAAGGAAAAAACCCTGAGTGTTATGATTCCTGCAGTGTGCTCCTAGCCAGAGAATCCAACTCTCACCCATACAATCACAATCACACTAATTTAAACACACACACACACACACCCATACTCACACACACACACACACACACACACACACAGCTAGGGTAATTTAGCAGAGTCAACTCACCTACAGTATGAAGTAGGAAACCCGGAGGAAACCAGCACAGATATAGACAGAACACACCAAACCTTATCATTCAGTTATGTGCCATAAAAGATACACCACCTAAATCACAACCCAAAACACTACCATTAACACTACCCAAAGCACCAACCAAAACACCACCATAAACACCACCTAAATCAAAACCCAAAACACTACCATAAACACCACCCAATATACCACCAAAAACACCACCTAAATCACAACCCAAAACACTACCATAAACACCACCCAATATACCGCCTAAAACACCACCTAAATCACAACCCAAAAACCACCATAAACCCCCATTAAATCACAACCCAAAACACCACATAAAACACCACCCAAAACACCTTCTAAACATCACCTAAAACACCAGCATAAATACCACTATAAACACCACATAAAACACCACCTTAAATACCACCTAAACCACAACACATAACACCACATAAAACACAGCCTTAAATACCTAATAACTAAAACACAACCCAAAACACCAAAAAACACCACCTAAACACCACCTCATACACCTCCCACGCTTTAAACATACGCACAAGCCCTCTAATCTCTGCTGATCACAACATGAGTGCAACAGTACATCATCAAAAACACACACACATGGGTAATCAGTGTATGCTTTGAAATAGAAGTGACCTTATCTTGTAAAAAAAAACAAATTAAAAAACAAATGTTTAAACAGTTATTGTAAGAATCTTGTCAATCTGCCTGCTACGACACATATCAGCAAAAAATATAACAATAGAAAAGCATAAAGTATTTATTATAGCTTCATGTATAAATGAACACTCTAGAAAACACCTGTGTGAACTGTGTGAGTTTTCAGTGTAATACAGTGTGTGTGTATGTGTGTGTATTGTCCCCCTTATAGTCTCAAATCAAACACTAAACACTAAAATGTGCAGGACAGGAGGTTCTCCAATCAGGATCAGGGTTGGGAGCCAGTCAGTCAGCCTGGTTATGTATTTCAGTGTGGTAATGCCGTGTTGAACATTATGTTGTCATTATGTTACCTAAAATAATGACCTAGTACTATAAAGAGGTCACACAGAGGCTTTGTTCACTGTATCACAAACACTGAACACTGGACAAACTGGGACCATATAGCCAAACACACCACAGGAAATATGCTAGTGTGTAAACTTGTGAAGGCAATTTTGGCTTCGTGCAACACTCACAAACTTAGTTTCACATGAAGTTTCGCAGAGGCACTGAAGCTGGAACTTATTAATGTACTTATTTAAGTAATATCTATAACCTGTTCAGCATTCTGGTCTTAAATAGTCTTTTTTAGAACTTCAACACCATCATGGAACCCTAAAACCCTAAAAACTCTCAGGTGGCCAATTCAACATCTCATCTCTTACTGGGCCAAACATTGGACAGCCATATACTTTGCACAGATGAATAATGACCTGCAGTAGTGACCACAGGATTAACACCAGTCCCCACCAGTGTTCTCACAATCAACACACACTCACTAACACACACATAAACAGAGAGTAAGAGTCTCTAACCTGGAGTTGCTCATGTCAGTCTGCCCTCCTTGACTCTTCTCCAATCCCAGTTTGGTGAAGATGCCCACCAGCACCATAATGGCCACCACTCCACAGATGATGTAGACGATCATGTGAGTGCGGTCCCGGTCCTGCTGCTGCTGGACCTCGGTGACCGGGGCCACCGGTTTGCCCGTGTTGGCCCAGACGGGTGTGTCGTAGTTGGAGCAGGAGGTCTGGTCCAGGCTGTGGGCTTTAAACTGGCAGCAGAAGCGGTAGAAGCAGGAGCCGCAGCAGAACAGGTAGATCCCCGCGTTACAGTTAAACGGAGGGTCCCACTGACCCATCACGTCATAGTATCCCCAACAACGGCTCCCCGACGACGGCACTTCCGTCTCCGACCCCGGAGTCGTCAGGGTCAGCTCCGGCGCGCCCGACGGCCCGGCCGTCTGATTGGCCGCCTGGGCGTCCGTGGTAACGGAGTTTTGGGTGTAAGAAGGTTCTCCACACAGCAGGACCAGAGATACCAGAGCACAGAGATAAAAACAGCAGGCCATCTTCACTCTTCACTCCTTCTTACTCTTCTTCACTGTTCCTCCACTCAGACCACCAGCCCCAGCCCACTCAGACAAACAGCACTACAGTCAGAGAGAGAGCGAGAGAGAGAGAGAAAGGGAGAGAGAGAGAATGAAGGGCAATCAATTTAACATCCCACCAACACTACAGATCTATCCTCACCAGCTCAGAGCATCACTGACATCACCTCACATTGTAACAAAGAGAGAAAGAGAGAGACAGAGAGAGAGAGAGGAGAATGACAAAAGAGAAGAGGAAGAGCAACAAATGGAGATGAACAAGTGGAAAAAAGAGAGGAGATACAATGAAGAAGAGGTAAAAAAAGGTAAAAAAAAAAAAAGAAAAGTAGTTGCAAGGAAGTAGGAAAGAAAGAAATGCCAATGGGAACAAGAAAAAAGAAAAAGGACATATAAAAAGGACAAAAAGAAAGGAAGGAAAACAGAAAAAAGAAATGAAAGAAGAAAAAGATACAAAAAGAAAAAAAGAACGGAAGGAAGGAAGAATGGTAATATGGAATAAGAAAAAAAGAAAGTATACAGAAACCTTAGACAGAGATAGACAAGTAGAGACTGAGAAGAGTAAACCAAGAAGAAAGAAAGACAAAAGTTGAAAAGAGAGACAGAGAGCTGTACAGAAAGTGTGTATGTGTGTGCGTGTCCTCACACACTCCCAGTGGTCCAATCAGCTGCTCTCCTGCTTCATCCACGCCTCTCCTTAAGGAAACCGGACCCTCGTCTGTGTGTGGTTAACAGAACCGAGCCGTTTCAGAGGAGATATCAGAACTCATCCGTATCCGAGGCGATTTCTGTCCCACCAAAGTCTCAGCAGAAGTCAGGAGGGGGTGCAGGGGGTCCGCACGCTCGCCCCTCGTGCACCTCATTTTAAGACAGATGGGTTTGTTTAAACCCTGTTTATCAGCACACCTGTCCCTCGTCGCCCGGCAACCGTCCCGTCTCACCTGCTCCAGCTGTGCTCACACCTGTGGTCAGAGATCACACACACACGGTCACACACGCAGCCTGTTGACAGCAGGACTGAGACTGTGTGTTTGACACACTTCTTTGTAGGAAGGGACGTGCGCGTGTGTATGGGTGTATGGGTGTATGGGTGTGTGTGTGTGTGTGTGTGTGTGTTTGATCCCGTTCTTCGCAGAGTCTGAGTGTGTGTTTGAAGTGTTTATCTACAGCAGCAGAGCCGGACCCCTTACAGTCAGCCCTCGGCTTATCCCTCCCTGTGTGTGTGTGTGTGTGTGTGTGTGTGTGTGTGTGTGTGTGTGTGTGTGTGTGTGTGTTTGCACGTGTTTGTGTGTGTGTGTGTGTGTGTGTGTGTGCATGTATTTTAATGAGCTCATGCTGCAGCCAGCACAGATCACACACTCCCTGCTGAAGCAGTGTGTGTGATTCTAAAACACAGCAGACTTCACACACCCCTTCAGTGGGAGGTGGCTGGGCTGTGAAGATCAGACAGGTGGAGGAGAAGAAGGAGGGGAAGCAGGTGGAAGAGGGGTGAAGTAGGAGGTGGTGGAGAAAGAGGTGGAAGAGAAAGTTTCTAAATTTTGGGATCAATAAAGTGTCTATCTATAAGTGGAGAACAAGGTGGAGTTGGAGGAGAAAGAAAAGGTTGTGGAAAAGAAGAAAGAAAGGTGAGATGAAGGTGGAGGATGAAGAGGTAGAGGATAAGGAGGAGGTAAAGGTGGGTGAGGTGGAGGTTGGGGACGTTGTGAAAGAGGAGGAGGTGAAGGTGAAGAAGGAGCTGGAAGTGATAAAGGATGAGGAGGTGAAAAGGTGAAGGAGGAGGAGGTGAGAAGGAGAGAATGACGAGAAAGAAGGACAAAGAGGATGGGGAAGTGGAGGAGAAAAAGGTAGTGGATGTGGAGAAATTGGAAAGGAGGTGGAGGTAGAGATGGGCAAGTAGTGTTTGGGGAGGACAAGGTGTAGGTAGAGAAAGTGGAGGAGAAGGATTAGGAGGAGGACATCAGGGTGAAGGATGAGAATCAGGAGGTGGAGGATGAGGTGGATGATGAGGACAAAGAGGTGGAGGTGGAGGGGAGTAGGAGGAAATCAAGGTGCATTTAGAGGAGGTGGAGAGAGAAGGGGGTCTAGGTGGAGGATGAGAACGATGAGGTTGAGGGGGTGGGGGTGGGAGGAGGACATCAAGGTGGAGGAAGAGGATGTGTAGAAGGAGGACGTCTAGGTGGAAGTGAAGGATTAGAACAAGGAGATGGAGGAGGTGGAGGATGGAGAGGTGGAAAAGGATGAGCAGCAGATCTGTACAGAGCCAGATCTGATGATAAAGATATAAATTTAATCAGAAGATTAAAGTTTATGGGGTTAAGTTTTCTGGGCAGAGATTAAATCTAGTTGATTATATATTTTTCTTCTAAAATATCCATATAAAATGCAGTTTAGTCCAAGATTAGTCTTAATCCCTGAAAACTGACCCTTAATGTTTAAGTGTTAATCAGTGTTTAGATCCCTTATGATTCTGTTTCCATCTGGCTCAATTTCTCTCTCTCTCTCTGTCTCTCTCTCTCTTTCTCTCTCTATTTCTCCCTCTCGCTCTCTCTCTGTTTATCTCACACTTAAAAAAAACACACTCACTAACACACACACACACACACACACACAACTATGTATGTGAGCGATATCTGCACAATAGTACAGATAACAAAAAGCTCTGCAAGTGTCTGTATGTGTGTGTGTGTGTGTGTGTGTGTGTGTGGTGTTGAAGCCAATCTCTGCATCAGTATTGTTCCCCCTCAGCCAGCTCTTTCAGATTGAGTGAGAGAGAGAGAGAGAAAGGAGGGAGATATAAACTAATCAAAAAAGAGAGCAATTAAGAGAGATTGAGACAAAAGGAGAATAACAAAAAAGCAAATAAAGATAAAATATAAGAATTAATTAGGGGGAAAAAAAGAAAAATAAGAGAAAATAGAGAAAATGTATATAAATCTCTCTCTCTTTCTCTCTCTCTCTCTCTCTCTCTCTCTCTCTATTCCATATGTAAATGTAAAGAGAGACAGAGAGCTGTGTGGAGGTAGAGAGCGGTGCAGTGGTGCAGTAGAGAGAGAGCTCTTACCCGGGCTGAGTGTGCTTTAGGAAAACAGGCATACTGTATATAGTGATATATGTATATCAGGTTTATAGATATATCTTATATTGTATGTGTTTTCTCTCTGCGGCTGACGGAGAAACCAGGGTTCTACCTCCTCCCTCTCTCTTTCTCTCTTTCTTTCCTCCCTCGCTTTATCTCTCCTCTGGCTGTGCTGCAGAGCCGAGTGTGTCTCCTGGACCAGCTCAGGAACGAATGATGGCTCTGTTCCCCCTCTCTCTCCCGCTCTCTCTCTCCCGCTCTCGCGCGCGCCCTCCCTCCCTATTTCACGAGCGAATGAGCGCACCTCTCTCTCTCTCTCCCTCTCTCTCCCTCTCTCTCCCCCATCCCCTTTTCCTCTGTCACTATATTTTCTCCGTGGCTCCGTCATTGACACTTCCTCTCTCTCTTTCTCTCTTTCTCTCCTCCTCCTTTCTTTCCCCTGATAATTTCACTCCAAAAACCCTCTCACTCTCGCGCATCTCTTTTCCCGCCTTTTCACTACCTTCTCTCTCTCTCTTTCTCTCACGCGCTCACACTGTTGCTCTTTTCGTTCTATCGCTCTGTTCTTTCTTTGATTCTCACTTTGTTTACCTGCCCTCCTTTCCCCTCAACACACTCGCCTGTCCCTCACTGCGTGCACGTGTGTGCGCGTGCGTGTGTGTGTGTGCGCGCGCGCTGTGGGGCTAGGCTGAGATGATGCGCACAGAGGATTAGAGGAAGAGAGAAATGAAGAAGAGGAAAGAGCGGGAAAGAAGTGGATGATGGGGGAACAGCGACAGCACTGACCTAGAGAGAGAAAGAGAGAGAGAGAGAGAATGATGGAATTACTGTGGGGAAAAAAAGGAGAAAGGAAAGGACAGATAAGAGAGACACACTCAGAGCAGCTCAGAAAGAAAGTGAGAGAGAGAGAAAGATAGAGCAAGAGAGAGAGAGAGAGTATGAGAGAGAGATAGAGAGAAAGGGAGAGAGAGAGATAGAGAGAAAGGGAGATAGGAGTTAAAAACAAACAGCAGGCCAGAGAACAAAGGAAAGAGAGAGAGAAGGCGGTTCTGCATTTTAATTTATAATAATGCAAAACATGAACTAGATTACACTCAGCAGCAGCTCCGCACTCATCTACAGCCTCTCTGCAGACTACATACCAAACACTGCATACTGCACACTGCATACCGCACACTGTGTACTGCACACTACACACTTCAAACTACATACCAACCACTGCATACTACACACTACATACTATTCACTTTACACAACACACTGACAACTAAATACTGCACACTAAATACTATTAACTTTACACCACACACCGAAAACAAAAATACTTCACACTAAATACTTAACTCTACATACTATTTACTTTACACCACACACTAAAAAAACTAAATACTTCACACCACATACCACACACTACGTACCACACACTACATGCCGCACACTACATACTATTTACTTTACACCACACACTAAAAACTAAATACTTCACACTACATATTGCACACTACATACCACACACTACATACCATACACTACATATTACATACTGTACACTACATACTGCACACTGTATACTGCACACTAAATACTTCACACTGCATACTGCACCCCAGAAACTACATACCACACACTGCATATTGCAAATTGCATACTGCACACTACATTATGTACCCTGCGTACAGTTCACACACTACATTATGTACACTGCTTACAGCTCACTACATACCACACAATTCACCTTCCTCTGATCGTTCTGTCCACATCAAAGACAAAGACAAAATCAAATTCTTTAACCACACTAAATACTTCATACTTGTCAGGGTGCGGGTGCAGGGAAGACGAGGAGGCGGACGCAAATGCAAACATAAACGGGATTTATTAACGAAAACAAATACAAAACACAACGGGATTTACTGGAAACAGGACTGAGGAAACTGGGGGAAACAAAGAACACTGACAGACGAAAAACGTACAAGGATCGACACCGGGGAAATGGAACACGGACCTTAAATAGAGGTGCACACACACAGGGAACAGGAAACACCTGGGACGAAGGGGCGGAGCTACAAAGGAACACAGGTGAGTGGAAAAACACTGGAGAGAAACACAGACCTAAGAATAACACAGACATACGAAGCAGACAGACCAAGGACCTGACATAACCCCCCCTTTAACGCGCAACTCCCGGGGCGCGTAAAAACAGATCTCCGGGAGCCGGGCAAGAGGGGGTGGAAAACACAACAGGACACCAAACAAGACTAAGAACAGAAGAGAGAGGACGGGACAGGAAACCGAAACGTAGACTGGACAGGGAAGAAAAGCTGGGACTGGAGACTAGACACAAGCGGAGAAATTGACGGAACTGAAGACAGAGACTGGACGGGGGACTGGACAGGGAACGGAGACTGGACATGTGGCACAAAAGGAGACTGGGACTGGACTGGGGACAGGACACATGGCTGAACAGGGGACTTGAAAGGAGATTGGACATTGGACTGGGCTGGGGACGTAAACGGAGACAAGACAGGGAACGGAGACTGGGACTGGACAGGGGACCAAACAGGAGACGGAGACTGGACAGGGAACGGAGACTGGGACTGGACAGGGGACAGGACACAGGGCTGGACAGGAGGCTGGACACGGGGCTGAGACTGGACAGGGGGCTGGACAAAACTGGACAGGGGAACTGGAACAAATACATTAACAGGAACTGACACGAACACAGTAACAGGGACAGGAACAGAAAAACCACTGGGGACAGGAACCGGAACATGGACAGACACGGGAACCATGACAGGGAGAGACAGGGGCAGAAAAAACACAAGAGGGTGCCCAGGACGAGCAAAAGTCTGTGGGGTTAGCCTGGGCACATTACTGGGGGCAAATTCAGGAGGTCTAGCTGGCCTAGGGACACGGGGCCTAGGGCCAAACATTGTTCTTGGAGTTGGCTTGGGGGTGTACAAAGTTCTAGGAGTGGGCACAGGATCAGAGGCGGCCGGAGCCGCGGGCACAGAGTCAGAGGCGGCCATAGCCGCGGGCACAGAGTCAGAGGCGGCCGGAGCCGCGGGCAAAGGGTCAGAGGCGGCCGGAGCCGCGGGCACAGAGTCAGAGGCGGCCGGAGCCGCGGGCACAGAGTCAGAGGCGGCCGGAGCCGCAGGCAGCGCTGATACAGAGGCGGCGGGAGCCGCGGGCAGCGCTGGTACAGAGCCGGCGGGAGCCGCGGGCAGCGCTGGTACAGAGCCGGCGGGAGCCGCGGGCAGCGCTGATCCAGAGGCGGCGGGAGCCGCGGGCAGCGCTGATCCAGAGGCGGCGGGAGCCGCGGGCAGCGCTGATCCAGAGGCGGCGGGAGCCGCGGCCAGCGCTGGTACAGAGGTGGCGGGAGCCGCGGGCAGCGCTGATACAGAGGCGGTGGGTCCTGCTGCGGTGGAGGCGGCTGCCACCGCGGGCTTGGAAGCGGCTGGCACAGCTGGCGAAGACGCCGATTCAGCGGGAGCTGAGAGTGCGGCCGCCGCCAAGATCCGGACTGGAACCGCAGATTCAGCAGTGGGCGAGGCTGTAGAAACCGGACCGGAGCTTGTTACTGGAGCAGGAGTCGCAGAACTGGAATCCGGCCGGGCTGGAGAGCTGGAAGCCGGCCGGACTGTAGAGCTGGAAGCCGGCCGGGCTGTACAACTGGAAGCCGGCCGAGCTGGAGAGCTGGAAGCCGGCCGGGCTGGAGAGCTGGAAGCCGGCCGGGCTGGAGAACTGGAAGCCGGCCGGGCTGGACAGCGTGGTGGAGCTAGCAGGCTAGCTAGCTTAGCTGGAGCTTCAGAGAGCGGCGCTGCCGCTGCCGCTGTAGTCTCGGGGAGCGGCGCGGCCGCCGCTGAAGTCTCGGGGAGCGGCTGAGCCACGGGAGTCACGGGGCGTGGAGCCTCAGCTGCGTGCTTCTTGGAGCGCGGTGAAGCCAGCAGGCTTGCTAGCTTAGCTGGAGCTTCAGAGAGCGGCGCTGCCGCTGCCGCTGTAGTCTCGGGGAGCGGCGCGGCCGCCGCTGAAGTCTCGGGGAGCGGCTGAGCCACGGGAGTCACGGGGCGTGGAGCCTCAGCCGCGTGCTTCTTGGAGCGCGGTGAAGCCAGCAGGCTAGCTAGCTTAGCTGGAGCTTCAGAGAGCGCTGCCACTGCCGCTGTAGTCTCGGGGAGCGGCGCGGCCGCCGCTGAAGTCTCGGGGAGCGGCTGAGCCACGGGAGTCACGGGGCGTGGAGCCTCAGCCGCGTGCTTCTTGGAGTGCGGATGAGTTGCGGGGGTCTCATGGCGTGGAAACGCAGCCGTGGGCAACACGGGAGTCTGGGCGGCCTCTCGAGCTGTGCGTCCGAGAGCCGTGTAGAGCACCGCCCCTGTGGGGTACGGTAAGGGGGTTCTGGCCGGTGCGGTGTAGAACTCCTCTTCGTCCTCGCTGGACGCAGGTGTGAGGAGATCGGAGTAGTCCCAGAGAAAGGACTCCTCACAGCCTGCATCCACGTCACCCCCGTCCTCCTCGGAGCTGCTGGGAGCGCAACCGAGGAAGTCCCACGGCTTCCGCTCCACGAGCCTCGGGTACTCGTAGGTTTCACCCAACCTGAGACGAGTCCCGAGGCTCCCCGCACAAACCTGCAGCGCCCCCCCAAGCAAATCCTCCCCGGAAAAGGGATCCTCCTTCGGCTGGCGGGACCCCTTAGAACGTCTACCCGGAGGCCTGTGGCGTCTTTTAGGCCTCGGGGATTCCAACGCCGGGGTCCCGCATGGAGCGTGGCGAATCGCCAACCTGGAGCCGGTCCACGAGTGCAAACATAAACGGGATTTATTAACGAAAACAAATACAAAACACAACGGGATTTACTGGAAACAGGACTGAGGAAACTGGGGGAAACAAAGAACACTGACAGACGAAAAACGTACAAGGATCGACACCGGGGAAATGGAACACGGACCTTAAATAGAGGTGCACACACACAGGGAACAGGAAACACCTGGGACGAAGGGGCGGAGCTACAAAGGAAAACAGGTGAGTGGAAAAACACTGGAGAGAAACACAGACCTAAGAATAACACAGACATACGAAGCAGACAGACCAAGGACCTGACAATACTTCACACTACATATTGCAAACTGCATACTGCACACCACACAATACATAACACAAACTGCACACTACATACTGCACAGTACATACAAAAATATACTGCACTTTTCCCACAATCCACCTTCTTCTGACCCTTCTGTCATATACAGCCATCATCAGCCAATCACAGACAGTTCCTATCTTCCTTTAGAATAAATGACTGTTTTCTCTATCAATTTCCATCTCTTTACCGTTCCTCTGCTTTAACTCATCTGCTTTTTGGATTTATTTTGTTGTTGTTGTGACTCCTTTAAGGAATTTTGACCTTTATTTTGATTATTGACCTCTTTGCACATCTGATCTTGTTGTAATTAAATCTGTTAATCTGTTAATTAAACCTGTTAATCTCTTTAATCTTTAATGGGTAAAAAGGCAGAGAAAGATGGTGATCTTCAAATCAGTGGTGAGTTTTTGATTTAGTGCTCGCTATTTTTTGTCAACTTGCCTTTCAGCTGTGACATAGCTTGAATATATTTTGAGTGTTAGATTTGGATGCTGCTGTTTGGTCTGTTATAGGTGAGAAATCTTATGAGGGTTTTTTTAAAAGACTTTAATTTTGTCTTTTTGATCACCCACACAGGGGACATTTACATGTGGAATTACTGTGAATTACCCGGCTTTGTCAGGGTCTATCAACAGGGTGTAGTTGGAATAAACTTGATCTGTTAGAAGCCTTTAGAGATCGATTTAATTCTAAAGTAATTGCTGAAATAATATATAAAAATGATGGATTCTCATTTAATTGGCTGATTAACTTAAGCCATAGAGATAGATCACAGGTAATGGTCCAATACCATCAGCCCCATCAGAGACACTTCTCCAGTAGGGCTGTATATTGCTTATTATACCACAGTTAGTTCCGACCCTGCAATGTGATTGACTGAGAGGCGTTTTATGAGTGACATTATCAGCCGGTAATGCACTGTAACCGAAGCTTTCCATGTATTAATTTGCAACATACAAGTAACTGAGCAACGATACAGGGCTTACAAACCAAATACAAACCAAATGCATTAGACAATATGTTATTATATACAACTGTGAGCTGCTGGATCCCATAGAGGCACAGTGCAGAAACGCCATGTCTCTAATATGCAGCACAGGTAAAGACGCGGTCCACACAAAACATTAAAATAATCCCAGCGATTTTAAAATACACATTATTACACACATTATCAGCCACCAATATCAGGTTAAGAGTTATTATTATTAAAATAAAAGCTTAAGTGTATATATTTTCCAGTTAATATACTGTATTTTAAGCTGAATGTAAGGTGGACTTATTCCGCAGGTCTTGCAGCTGGGGGCGCCAAAATTATTAAAACTTTAATTCTTAAAAAACATTTTATTTCAGTCAAACAAGCACTGGACTTTAATCTTCAAAGATTTCTCTCCTGAAAAACTGTTTATTTTGGTGAGTAAAGCGCTTTTATTTATTTACAGTAAGGTTAGATTTCCACAATTTTGACTGAAATGGCTACAAGCAGAGCAGCTATGGAACTATTTTAACTGGCGGAGAGTTTCTAACCAATCACATTTTCTCGTCCTTTTTAACTCAAAATATTTTCATTAACAGTGATAATGGAACTGTAGTGTAGTAGCAATAATACACTCGAGGTTCGTGCTATAACGTGTAATATTGGCACATCTGTACCATCTGTATCATCCGTACGTATCTGTAACTGTGTGCTGCCTGATTCCTCTCATGACCTTCCAGCATCATGGAGCTAAAGGAAATGTCATTCACGCCATCCTTGGCCGCCTGCTACAGATTCCTATAATCCAGCTGAAATCACTCAAGAGATAGTCTGCTGCTGATGGAAGACCCTCGCACAAGGTCTCGTCACACACACAGCACACACCCTGTCGTGATGAACATCAGCATCTTTCATCCAGAAAACATTACACTACTCCATGATTCTACCTTGGTTAACCTTAAAAAAAGGTCTTCGGGACATTGAGAATTGGGCATAAGACTCACCGGAATATATATAACTGTGCCACCATGTTTCCCTTCTAATTCAGCAGGTCCAGAGGGGGTGGGCATCTAATGGTGCTTTCACACCTTTAAGTCCGGACCATGGTCCGAACCAAGGTTCATGTGTTGCTACATTGTATATATTTGGTCCGCTTATTTTATTTTTCACACTGCAGTTTAGGGAGCGCACCAAATACCTTTGTGTGATACTCCTACATCCTTTCATCATCACTTACGTATCGATAGGTTTTCCTTAACTTGATGCTGATTGGTTTTAGAAGGACATGCGTCTGACGTTGGCGTGTTGATAATTCAGCGGGTGGTTCATTCGGTGGAAAGCCTTTCCAGGATAAGGATAAAATGAATTAACAGATTTATTTCGTCTCCATAGTAGTGCTGCTATTGTGGTTTTTATACCAGCAACAACAACTTCAGGCACAGTACTCTAGGTTAGTTCAAATTCGCTAAACGAACGTGCTTGTCCTGAAGCAACTGTATCCACGCCTCATTTTTCCTGCTTTTCCGGTTATTCTGAGAGGGTACTGACTGCGGCCTGCAGGAAGACGGAGTTGGTTATTTTTCTTCTTCTGCTGCCGTTGTTGAGGAACGCCTGCTCAGCTTCCTGTAATTGGTCCGAAAGTTCAAACCATCCAGAAAAGCGCTTTCTCACTGCGGGTGAACCGGACCATGGTTCAGAAGATCCGGACCGAGACCACCTCTCTTCGTCGGATCAAAATCTGGTCCTTTGGTCTGACCAAGAGGCAGGTGTGAAAGCACCATAAGTAAACAAAACTGTAATTCTTAAAAAAAAAACTTTTTCTTCAAAGTCAAACGAGTGCTGGATGTTAATCTCTCACTATCATTTACCCTATCCTTCACTCTCACTTGCGCTGTCTCTCTTTTCCAGTAACTTGCGCTGTCTCTCGCTGACTCACTCATGCTGTCTGCTGGATGAGGTAATGTCCAACACCACACCCTCCCACCCAAACCCCTTCTTCCAAATTGAAGCAGCGCTTAGCGCTAGTAAACGTTGCTATCAGAACCGGTGCTGTCAGCTACCAGTTCATAACACATTGCTTGTTTTAACATGGTAAACATGCAGGCTACAGTACGATTTACTCACCTCTTGTCTTTCGCTCCCTCCCTCACCCTCTCACTCTTGCTGTTTCTCACTCTCACTCACCCTATCTTTCACTTGGTCTGCTGGATGAGACAATGTCCAAAACCACACCCTCCCCCCTAAAAAACCCCTTCCAAATGGAAGTTGATATACCCTATACACATTCACATCTAACAACTACACAGTACCAACATAAATGCTGTAAATCAAAGTACAAAAAAAGGCTGATGACCAAAGTATAGTCCTAAAACATATTGAGATATCAAGATCACTCGGGACACCTGCTTATTTCTTGTTTCTTCTGAAATAAAAGGTATTCAGATGAAAGAGTTTATCATGCTTTCATTTGAGTAATTTTGGAGCATTTCTGTAAGAATTTAATTGCAGTCAGTTTTAAGAAGATCGTGAGCTCATATGCACACTATGTCTGAACCAGGCCCTAGTGTACTGCTGCTGATTAGACAAAAGGGAACTTTTTTAATGAGGACTCAAATCTACTGTTTTTTTCACTCTGTGACTGAGCTGCAGAAAATGAAAGTAGATCAGATAAAGTCTAGACTGATTATGGAGAGGATTTTTTTGTCAGAGATGTTATGTTATGTTTGAACCACAATATGCCGTATTTTTTGCACTTTAAGGCGCACCAGGTTATAAGGCACACTAGCAATAAACGTGTATTTTCTGGTCTAGTTTCATACACATGTCGCACTGGTTTATTATAAGGTGCATTATAAGATTTCCACTACGGCTAGCCAGACAGCGCTACACTCTCCAGAGCGATATAAGCTTGTGTTCATTCCACATAGCTTGTTTTAACATGGTAAACGGGAAGCTACAGTCCAAAATACTCACCTTTGAATGGCAAAAGTGCTAACTAACTAGCGCTTAGAGTGGTTAGCAGGTAATGCTCATGCTGCCCCAGCAGTGATAGCCAGGGTTAGCAGCAGGCTACAGTCCGATATACTTGCCTCTGAATGGCGAAAGAGCTAACTAGTGCTTAGCGCATTTAGTGTGTAATGCTGATGCTGCCCCAGCAGTGCTAGCAGCCTACAGGCCAATAATACTCAGCTCTGAATGGCAAAAGAGCTAGCACTTAGCACGGTTAGCTAATGCTAATACTACTCCAGTCTTAAGTCTCGATGCTGGAGGACTAAACTATAGAGCTAAACTATAACGCTGTACTTCAGCACAAGTGTGCCTTAAAGCAGACAAACCAAGTCTCCCTGAAGATGCTGGAGTCTCCCTGATGCCCGCGAGTCACATATAATCTCCCGGAATTCAGAACGAGTGCCCCAAGCGCGCACACAGGCGACAGACTTTTTTTCTCTAATCGCGTGTGGGAAGGAGAGAGAGAAAACAGAGAGGGTTCTGATTGGCCTGTTCTCTGCAAAAAGTCTGTGAGACAGCCAATCAGTTTTTAGTGTGGGCAGGCAGTGTTTTTCCCCCCTCCCGGACGGGATTTGTTCAGTCAGTGAGAGAAAGCAGATCATGGCAGAGGCAATATTAATAATTATTGTAATATGATATGAAATGATTTTGATGTTTTGCAATTTTTTGTGATATTGTAACTGTCAATTTTTGTCAAATAAAGGCTTTTTTTCCAAAAAAAAAAAAGGAAAGCAGAGGCCGGGTCTTCCAAAAAGAAAAAAGATAAAACTAATTTCACCTCTGAATACTCTAAATTTGAAAAAAAAAAAAGTATAATTAATTAATATAAAAGTAAAGTTTCATTATCCTTTGGGTGTGTGTGCAATTTTTTTCTTTTGGGGGGGGGGGGGGAGGGGGGGGGGGGATGGGTTAACCTCCCTGAAATCAACTTTTGCAACTTGGGATGTCTGCTTAAAGTGCAAAAAATACGGTAACAAATTTGGATCCGGATACAAATTACACTGCACACTAAACACTATATACCACACACTGTGTGTGTCTGTATTTGATATTCAGTGTACGTCTCAAATGTGCAAAATATATTGATCTGATATCTTCTCTGTTCACCCAAACACACCTGACCTCAGTCTTCTCTTCATACTCTCTCTCTCTATCTCTCTATCTCTCTCTCTCTCTCTTTCTTTCTCTCTAACACTCTCTCGCTTTCTCAATGTATTTCACACACACACACACACACACACACACACACACACTCAGCACTGTGCAGAATTACACACACTTCAAAGGGCTTTTAGTGGCTATTGATATTCAGTATATTACAGATCAGAGAAAGTGAGCGAGAGCAGAAGAGAAGGATGAGATGAATGAAGTGGTGGAGAGCAGGATGAATCTCGAGGGAGAGATGGAGGGCAGAAAGGGTAGAAGACTCGTCTTTAATCACTTTTCCCCTCCGTTTTTCTTCCTTCGCTTTCCTCAGGCAGTGTGTGTGTGTGTAAGTGTGTGTGTGTGTGTGTGTGTGTGTGTGTTATGTTGCCGAGTTATCTCACTAAATAGGTCATAAATCTTAACCTTTACAAAAAATTTAAAGATTTTTTGCCACTTTCTTAGAAGAACCACCATGTGAAACCAATCGCTGGCCACTTTACAAGAAACACCAACAACCTTGTGCTTCCACACACTGGCCACTTTATTAGAAACACTTACTACCTTGTACTTCCACTCACTGGCCACTTTATTAGAAACACCTACTACCTTCTACTTCCCCACACTGGCCACTTTATTAGAAACACCTACTACCTTATGCTTCCACTCACTGGTCACTTTATTAGAAACACTTACTACCTTGTACTTCCAAACACTGGCCACTTTATTAGAAACACCTACTATCTTGTACTTCCACACACTGGCCACTTTTTTACAAGATTTTAAGTGATAATCCAACACAAAGTAGCACATAATTGGAAGGGGATTAAAAATGATACATCATTTTCAATTTGTTTATCAAATAAAAATCTGAAAGGTGTGATGTGCAAAAGTATTCAGCCCTCTTTACTCTAAACCCCCTAAATAGAATCCAGTGCAGTCAACTGTCTTCAGAAGTTACTGAATAAGTTAACAGAGTCCAGCTGTGTGTAATTTAGTCTCAGTATGAATACAGCTGTTGTGTGAAGATCTCAGTGGGTTGTTGGAGAACACTAGTGAACAAAAAGCATCATGAAGACCAAGGAACTCACCAGACAGGTCAGAGAAAAAGTTTTGGAAAATTTTAAAGCAGGGTTAGGTGATAAAAAAAATATTACAGGCTTTAAGCATCCTAATGAGCACTGTACAATACATCATCCAAAAATAGAAAATGTATTCTACACCTACAAACTTAGCAAGACATGGCCATTCACCCTAACAGATTAAAACACTTGATACATTTAACACACATTATAAAAACCTGCTTAACAGCGGGCCAACTTTCATTCTATTTCTAAAATACCTCGCGGGCCGCTCCAAAAAAGGACTGCAAATGGACCGCGGGCCATAGTTTGAACACCCCTGGTCTAAATGCACAAAACACTGCTAATCACCCTGAACACACTGTCCCCACTGTGAAACACGATGGTGGCAGCATCATGCTGTGGGCTTTCTTTTCTTCAGCAGGCAGAGGAAGGCTGGTTGAGTTGATGGGAAGATAAATGGAGCTAAGTAGAGGGCAATCCTGACAAAAAATCTGTCAGAGGCTGCAAAAGACTTAAGACTGGGGCGGAGATTCAGCTTTTACAAGACAATAAGCCTAAAAATATAGTAATGATATAGATAAAACAATATTCATGTGTTAGAATGGCCCAGTCAAAGTTCTGACCTAAATTTCATCAAGCTTCTGTGGCAAGATATGAAAACTGCAGTTCACGGACGGTCTCCATCCAACCTGGCTGAGCTTGAGAAGGGTTTGAGAGGTTTCTGATAAAGTGGCCACAGTAAGACATTTCCGAAGGTATGAAGATATTACTGCTTATTTCTGTTTAAACAACAAATTGAACAAATTTCGGGAACACTTTTAAAAAGCTCTGATGGTTCATCCATTTGCCTGAATCAGTAAAATATTCAGACTGAGGTCCAATAATTTATTAAAGTCAGTGAAATATTCATCTTCAGCAGACGAGTCATGTCCTGTAACCATCCTCTTCAGTGTAGAGACAGCCTGACCACTACATCCTCACACAGAGCGAGAGAGGATCATCTCAAATCACTAACATTATCACCAACGTCCATCCTGCACTCCTATACCTAAAGAACAGCTCAGAACCTTTACACTCTTTATATGTAGAATATAAATGTGTGAATATTAAATACAACTTGCAAGTGTTACATTTGAAAGGGTTACATCAAATTTGGGAGTGTATAATTCAGCGGTACCACTTTAAGGGTGTACTCACACTAGGCAATCCGAACCGTGCCCGGGCACGGTTTTGGCTAGTGTGATCGCTCCGAACCGTGCCCGGGCCCGGGGTACCTTGGAGAGGTGGGCCCGAGCACGGTTCACTTGGACCCATCTTGATCATCATCTTGATCCGTGCCCGGGCACGGTTTGCGCTCACACTGCATCTGTACCGTGCCCGGGCACGGATCAAGATGACGTCAGTGATGCGACGCTACTGTAAACGGAGGAAGTTTTATACACAATTCTGCATATAATATTTTTGAAAAGGGTTCTAAAGAGCACCATAACGGTTAGTGTTACCCATAATAAATTAGGACTACTATTTACAAGTCCTAAACAACAAACACATTTTATTATTACTTGAGTTTTATGTTTCGCTCCTTTGGTCACTATTTATGTATATAGCAAGTACGTCTACCTTACTGATGAACGTGAATTGTAGTCCGCGAGTAAAGCTGCAAATTTCTCCCTGGACGTCTGCTGCTTATGTAAAAACCTTCTTACACGTGCAGCACGATTAGCAGTAAAATCGCTGTGTTGCACAATCAATGATTCTGTGGTTCAGTTGCGTATTTGCACGCCCAAAACTACTCCAGAGAAACAAAAACAACAGTACAATCCTGAACTCCATTGTTTTGCGCGCTCATACTGTTCTTCAAAACAAAAGTCACCTGTTGATGATGAAAGCGTGCTCGGGCACGGATCGTTTAGCGCAGTGTGAGTGCAGGCCTGCGGGGGAGTGGGGAGGGGGCCGAACCGTGCTCCGGCACGATTCAACCAAACCGGGCCTAGTGTGAGTACACCCTTAAATAAGACTACCTTTATAAAGGGTTTGTAAATGGTTTACAACTAGTTTATTAATGGTTACTAATTTGGTTGTAAATGCCTTAAAAATAATTAATAAAGAATTATAACACATATGTAGAAAAGGCAACAAAGATGGCCATGGGTTCACTATTTGGCAAACAACAGGTCATTGTTGCCCTTTCTACGTATGTGTTATAACTGATTATTAATGATAATTAAGGCATTTACACCCTAATTAGTAATTAATCATTAATAAACTAATTGTAAACCATTTATAAACCCTTTATAAGGGTAGTCTAATTTTAAAGTGGTCCCAAATTAGCGTATTATAGTTCAGATTCTTATTAGTACCACATTTATCTATTTTAGGACAGATCTGCACACTCTTGGTATTTTAATCTCAGTTTCTTCATGAGGGAGAGTCGCCTGGAATAGTTTTCTCAGCATCTTGTTTCTAGAGGTGCTGAACAATAGAGGATTGTGGAGGACAAACACTGTTTTAACTGTTTATGTATTGTTTTCATGTCATTAATATTATTTCCAATGTATAAAATAAATTAAATATTGAAATTAAGAAAAAGATTAAATCACAAAATGCTTTTTTTTTTACTTTTGACTGGTACTGTAAAAAAAGAAAGAGAAAGAAAGAGAGAGAGACAGAGAGGTGTGTGGTTGTGAGATCAGTATGAACATGTGAAAAAGAACTAAATCTGCAGAGTGAGAACCTGTGAGAGAGAGTGTGTGTGTGTGTCACCTCTCTGCTGCATAATTTAAACAGAAACACAGAGGAGTGTTTGAGACTATACACTAAACACACCCTGCTGATCTGATGAAGGCACCCAGCAGTGTAACACACTCTTTATACTGCCAATCAAATACACCACCAACTCACACACCCCCCAACCCACACACACACACACACATCACGACCCACACACACCCCAGACCTAGGTTCTCCCAAGTTGGTTTGTTGTCTATCGACAGAATCGACATACAAACGCGACGTTTCCATTTTTAACCCTGTGAACGCAGCTGATCTCACTCTGCATGGTGTTAACACCAGGGTGTGTGTCTCAGTATGAACACCGTATTCACCTGACCTACACACACACACACACACACACACACACAAACAGCTGTGTGAAAAAGAGCTGAGAAACATGAACATCATAGCAAGATCATTATAACTATTACTGATTACTGGCAGAAGCTGTTTATATGTATGGAAGCGGTGCTTTATAAAATATTCAGTGTGTGTTTGCATGTTACACAGTGCAGATGTGTGTTTTAAGGACATATATAAATACCTCAGACATCCCATCCTGCAAACCCCCTTAAATACAATTTTAAGGAGGTAGAAGTTAAGTATTATCTTCACTGTGCAAGGGGAGTTTGGCCTCATCATGAACAGTGCAGAATGTATACTATATTGCTTAATCCAGAGGATGTGATATGATGTTGGCCCACCATTTGCAGCTATTGCAGCTTCAACTCTTCTGGTAAGGCTTTTCACAAGCTTAAGGAGTGTGTTTATAGGAATTTTTCACCATTCTTTCAGAAGCACATTTGTGTGATCAGACACTGGTGTTGGATGAGAAGGCCTGCTACACAGTCCCAAAGATGTTCTATCAGGTTGAGGTCAGGACTCTGTGCAGGCCAGTCAAGTTCTTAAACACCACACGCTTTGTGCACTGGTGCGCAGTCATGTTGGTACAGGCAATTAGGAGTTAATTTCATTGGAACTAAGTGGTCAAACCCAATTCCTAAAAAACAGCCCAACACCATAATTCCCCCTCCACCAAACTTGACACATGGCACAATGCAGTCAGACAAGTAACATTCTCCAGGCAACTGCCAAACCCAGACTCTGAGGACATTTCACGACTGGACTTGTTGCACAGGTGCTACCTTTTACCACGGTACCACGCTGGAATTCACTGAGCTCCTGAGAGACACCCATTCTTTTTTTACTAATGTTTGTAGAAGCATTCTAGGTATTTATTCCAGTAAAACATTCAGATATCAGCTGCCATTTTGAGCATTTCGTGCATTCAAACACCATGAAAACCTGTCCACAGATAAGACAGATTGAACATCCTAACAGGCCAGGATTTTTGACTGACATTAAACCACTAAATCTTCAGGATTTCTATTCAAGCAGTACATTAAGCTTTCATGTTTGATAAGCTTTCATGATTGTAATTGTAACAGAAAATAGAATGCTAATGTCAATATATAATAAACAGACATGCTTCTACAAGTGTCATGTAGGACATTTTAAAGCCCTCAAATTTTTAGAATGTAAAAAAGTAATTTTACTGCAGAAAAAAGTTGTTGTTTTGTTTTAATCACCTACACCTGGTATATGGGACAATGCATTTTAAGGGGTTAATAAGACAATAGATAGATAAACAGATAATTATTTATTTTTTTGTTACCGCTGATGTGTTGTGCTGCCATCTTGGATTCTGAACTCAGGGTTGATGAGGCTCTCCCAACTTTCCTAGCTGGAAAACTTGGAACTAGGCAAATTCCAAAATCCGAGTTCAAAAGGAACATGGCTATATATAACTATAGCAGTGAAAAAAACACACCTGTAAACTCTATCAATATGCAGGAGAATGGCTGTTTTTGCTAGGTTTGTTTAAATATGCCATTATTAAGTTTTAAAGGTTTTGTTGCTTTGCCTAGCTTAGCATTGCTTTTTATTTATATTAAAAACAAACATATACAGCTGCACATGATAGCACTGCTTCACTCTAGGTGTCTAGTTGGCACTGTGTGCAGTGGGATTGCTTGAGAAATGATAGCTGAAATGTATTAACAGAAAAAAGCATCAGTGTCTGATTCAGTCAGCTAGCATTAGCTTTGAGCAGCCTGTAAGGCGCCTTCACATCAGATAACAACATTAATGTCTGTTTTGATTGGCTAGCATTAGCTTTTAGCAGTTGGGTTGTAAATTTAACAAGTTAAGACTGTTATGTAACAGATTTGGGACTGGTCTATCTCCCGCTCTGTTTTGGTTCTGCTGGATGTTCTTATTCAGGAGGAACAGTAATTGTGTTAACATGCATTTTATCATCTAATTACTGCGTTTGTCAATAATTCGATCAGCACGTTTACATAAACTTGGGTAATCAGAAAATTTCCAATAATCAGATTTTTGCTTTACAACCAGCCAATAAGCTCGCGGAATTAGATGTGACATGCACCTCACGTAAAACTTCACACCACACTTTTTATAAAACCCAAAAATGTTAAAATATTAAGCTCATTAAAATACTAAAGTTTCAGTTTCGCTTCTAAAGTGTTTGGATGAAATCTCACACCAGCTGTGTTAAATGCTGTTTTTACACATGCACAGACACAGACATCCCAAGAGTTTAGATGCATTGCCTACTGAACTAAAATCCAGCTTTCTTTATCAGATTTCTTAATCAGATTTTTAGACCTCACACAGAATCAGGAATCACCTTTGCACTATAAGGCGCATTGGATTTTAAGGTGCACTTTTTTAAATAAATGTCTATTTTCTGGTTTATTTTCATACATAAGGCGCACGTTGCCATGTTTTCTGTCTAATTTAGCAGGTCTCACTGCTGGGTGGTGGTGGGGTGGTAGCGAAAAGCTAAGCTAAGTAAACAAAACTATTATAAGAAAAACATTTTCTTTCAAAGTTTATTTTCAGTAAGCTTAGATTTCCAATTTTCCACTAAGGCTTGATGCAGCAGCATTAGCATTAGCATTAGCGGCTAGCAACTAGCGCTAGTAAATGCAGTCAGATAGCGGTACATTGAGGAGCCCTGAGAGTTACGGTAACCCTAACGCTAGTGTTTTTTCCCTATGTAGCTTGTTTTAACACTGTGAACTGCAGGCTACAGGCAGATATACTCACCTCTGAATGGTAAAAGAGCCAGTGCTAAGCGCAGTTAGCAGCTAATGCTAATGCTGCTCCAGCAGTGCTATCCAGGATTAGCAGCAGTCTTCCAGGCCGATATACTCGCCTCTGAAGATCAAAAGAGCTAGCGCTTAGCATGGTTAGCAGCTAATGCTAATTAGCACCAGCAGTGCTAGCCAGGGTTAGCAGGATGCTACAGGCTGATAACACCCATCTCTGAACAGTAAAAGAGCTAGTGCTTAGCACAGTTAGCAGCTAATGCTAAAACTGCTCCAACAGTGCTAGCCAGGGTTAGCAGGAGGCTACAGGCTGATAATACTCACCTCTGAATGGCGAAAGAGCTAGTGCTTAGTGCGGTTAGCAGCTAATGCTAATACTACTCCAGCAGTGCTAGCCTGGGTTAGTAGCAGACTACACACTGATAATACTCACCTCTGAAGATCAAAAGAGCTAGTGCTTAGTGTGGTTAGCAGCTAATGCTAAAACTGCTCCAGCAGTGCTGGCCAGGGTTAGCAGGAGGTTACAGGCTGATAATACCTTACCTCTGAACGGCCAAAGAAACTCTTGTATAACTCTGTTCTTCAGCAGAGTGGCTTTATTGCTCCTTAATACCTGACTGGTAAAATTCAAACATAAGGTGCGCTGACAATTTTTGGGAAAATTAAAGGATTTTAAGTGTGCATTATAATGTGAAAAATATGGTATGCTGATTATATGTCTATTTAAATAATCCTATAACTGCAGTATTTCGATTATTATGAGTTATTCCTGTGAGTAAAGGGTTGTAGAATGTGGGGATCTGAGCTGGGAGTAGTTGTAGTAGAATCATGGCTGTAGTGATGGAGGTCAGCGCTGCTGCGTCAGCACCATGTGGAGCGCTACAGTGTCAGATGGTTCATCTGCAAGACGAGCACGAGTCCAAGGCCAGCGATCAAACTGAATCTCAGAGAGTGTTGGCTGACCCAGGGTCAGAATCATCTGCTGTTTGTGGAGACGGGAAAAACGAGGGCCAGGTCAGCAGTCCTGCTCCGAGGGGCTTTATTCATCACACACACAAAAACACACACACAGGAAGGGCAGGACCTACATTTATCGAGAAATATCAAATATCAGCTGCTGAAAGTGCAGACGGTTGCCAGATTTAGCTTTTACACACTGCTCATATGTGTGTGTGTGTGTGTTTTATACCATGCATGTATTTCAGCAGTGGAATAGATTATACCCAGTCAGCATGAACTAAAACATGCCAAGCATATTTAAATATAAAATCAATTTTCTGCATAAATTCAGTTTCTAACTGATGCATTCTAATGAACCAATTAGTGTGCATCTCTTCCACACTGAAATATATCAGCATCAGGTTAGATTAAATATAGCTTTTTTTCTAAATACAGGAAACAAGTGTAATACTTAAATAGCCTTAACAATCACGGGTTCGAATCCTGTTCATGTAGCTTGCCATCGGCTACCGGAGCCCTGAGAGAGCACAACTGGCCGTGCTCTCTCTGTACATGGGTAGATGGCACTCTCTCCCCACATCACTCCAAAAGGGTGATGTCACTCAGCACAAGGCGTCTGTGAGCTGATGTATTTGATCCAAGTCACTGCGCTTTCCTCTGAGTGCGCTGTGATGCTACTCTGTAATGCAGCAGAGGCGGAGTCTGATTTCACATGTATCGGAGGAGGCTTCACCCGCCTAGTGTGGCCTGGTAGGGCTTCACTAGTGATAGGAAGAGTCCTAATGAAAATGAGTGGGTTTGGTATTTGGCCATGTAAAATGGGGAGAAAATAGGAAAAGAAATTATAATAAAATAAAATAAAAAGAAACAAGTCATTAATATATACAGTATAAAATAAAGTACCTATAGTCAAGATAACACAAACAGCTGATGGCATTATGGCAGTGTAAACAATACACAAATACACACAACAGTAATGTTCTTATTTAGGTTCTAATAAAAGCTGAAATAAAATAAAATCCAAAAGTCACCTGATGCTACTAAACCCTATAGTAATGAATTGTTGCTAATTATTCTCCAACAAAAATGAAATAAGTGCTGAAAATGTAAAAATTACATGTTATTACTGCATATTACACCACAATTAATTCCAACCCTGCAATGTTATTGGCTGGGAGGTTTTTATGAGGGACATTATCAGCCGGTAATGCACTATAAGCAAAGCTCTCCGTGTATTACTTCGCCACATACAGGTAACCTAGCAACGACGCGGCTCTTATAATCCAAACAGTGCAGCAGCAATGGAACTATTTTAACTCGTGGAGTTTTTATAACCTAACAGATCCTATTTTCTTGTTCTTTTTAACACAAAATCTTTTAATAAACAGTGATAATGTTACTCGTGCCTACGACTGCAGCACTGCAGTGCTAAAATTGCACGTTATTGCCCTCCCTCTCGTGTATTATTACTTAATTGGTGAAGTAATCACGAGTCTGTTACTAAGCAGGCAAGCCTAAAAATGTAATAAAACTTAAGAAGTTGTGCTATAGTGTAAGATATTAGCAACCGCAGACAACAACCTATAGACCTGGTTCGAATCCGGGTTATGCAGCTCGCCATGCTTTCTCTGGGTGGGCACTTTTTACCAAACTCACTCCCAAGGTGATGTCAGTCAGCACAAGCATCGGTTCGTGTCGGAGGAGGCATGTGCTAGTCTTTACCATCCTGGTGATAGGGGAATTAGTTCAGAGGATTGGATTTGATAATCAGCATAGCTACAATTAGGTAGAAAAGCGAGATAAAATTGAATAAAAAGAAAAGAACCAAAAATCTCACCTCAAAGCACCCAATGAAGCATCTTTTAAAGCGTGAAATGAACTGTTCTGTTCTAATGCGCCTCCACTTATGAGCTGCTGCTGAAGCCAAAGGTTACATAACACCCACCTGGCTCTGAGCATCTGCCGAGGTTACTGAGGTCAGGAGTCAAAGAGGGTAGAGGCTGAACGATTCAGCCAAACACTCCATTAATCCATGCCCATTAATATTCAATTAAGAACCACGTTACCATGGTTACTGCCTGACCTCAGGGAGTGAGAGGTTGACCTAGAGCAGGTCCAAGTGGCATTTCACTCGGAATCTAAAACTGATCACCAAACACACGAGCGCAGTGAGGCTGAACCGAGTCAACGTGTTTCTGATGGAGTAGGCTAGCAAGCAGAGATGTTTCACATCCAGGTTTACATCCAATTTTCTAAACCAGGGATTTTGATCCTGGGGGGTTGTGAGGACGATGCTAATTAAGTTTGATTGAAAAATAGACCCCTTTCTAAGATAATCTTTCACCCCGTGAATAGTCTATTTTCACATCTTGTACCCGCGCCATTAAAACAGGGTTGGAGATTAGAAATGAATCTACACTGATAGCCATGCTGGTCTGGAAGTGACGTGTGCTCAGGTAAATTTCTACCGTGTTTCTATCTTGGAAATACAGATGCGTCACTGACTGATTTAAACCCTAACAACAGTCAACAGTCAGCCACCCAGTCATATCTTAGGGTGCTTTCACACCTGAAAGTCCGGACCATGGTCTGAACCAAAGTTCATGTGTTGCTACATTGTATATATTTGGTCTGCTTATTTTTGTTTTTACACTGCAGTTTAGGGAGCGCACCAAAACCTTTGTTTGATACTCCTACATCCTTTAATCATCACTTACATATCGATGTGTTTTCCTTAACTTGATGCTGATTGGTTTTAGAAGGACATGCGTCTGACGTTGGCGTGTTGATAATTCAGCGGGTGGTTCATTCGGCGGGAAGCCTTTCCAGGATAAGGATAAAATGAATTAACAGATTAATTTCATCTCCATAGTAGTGCTGCTGCTATTGGGTTTTTTATATCAGCAGCAGCAGCAACCTCAGGCACAGTACCCTAGTGTACCCTACAGTGTCCTGAAGCAACTGTATCCATGGCTCATTTTTCCTACTTTTCCGGTTATTTTGAGAGGGTACTGACTGCAACCTGCAGGAAGGCGGAGTTGGAGGTCCAGTGCGTCCAGCTCCGCCCATTTTGTGAGGGTCATGCCGCCCAGTCCTGCCCACTTTGTCAGCATCATGTCTTAGCTCCGCCTCTGAACGGAAGTAAACAATGTACAGGGTAGTTAGTGGACTTTAAGTATAATGTGCCACGTCGTCTGGCTTAAATACTGTGTTACACTACAAGCTTGCGAGTCTGACAAGGCGTGGCGTGAACAAATTGGGTGGGACTGGACGCGCTGGACGTCAAACTGCACAAGTTGTATTTTTTGTGCCCTCACGATACCACAGAGACACCAGCACGTCCTAAATCATGCTGCTGAATGCTGCTTAACCATGTAATGTAAGTCATTGTGCTTTAATGCAGGCCTGGTCATCGCATTAAGTGAGTAAACACTAGGGGCCCTATTTTAGCGATCTATAGGTAAGCTGTCAAGCGTGCACCATGCAGCTTGATTTAGGATGTGTCAGTGTGTTGTTACTATAGTATCAACGGGAAAAGTACAGCCCATAACAACCTGGAGCTGAACACAGCAAAAACCGTGGAGATGAGAGCAGGAGCCCGCCAACCCTGTTACATACTCATGGCTGTTACACCCAAGTTAATCTATATCAAAGACATCCTGTCTCACTCTGTTCACCATGTTTGTAACACGGAGGAGGCCGGATGCAAATGCAAGTCAGTTTTATTTGACGTAATCTAATAAGCCAAAAACTAGGACAAGAAAATAAACACTAAGACTATAAAATAAAGACTATAAAAAAATACTTCAAATTAAATCACTAAACCAGGTCTAAACAAAGAAGTGAAATAAACTAACAAAGAATCAAACATTATACAAAAAACAAACCACAACTCTATGGACAAAATACAGACTAACTTCTAGTTAAACAGGACAGCATCAAACAAAAAGCATGACAGAGAACAAAGGAGCACATGGGGTATTTATACACTGGCACTCACTAGGGACACCTGTGGTTTACACAGTTATCGTGCACTGTGAGCTACTGTAACTAAACACAAATTACTTGTGTGAGCATACTTGAAGCCTTAGCCTGATTCTAATTCTGAGCTTGTGCCGTTCAAATCGCACAAAATGCATGTACTCATTCCCTTAATTAATCATGGGTTTGGTTCGGGCGTTACATGAAACAAACCAATCAGCGTTTCATTTGCCATTCCCTTTAAGAGCCAGGTCTGCTCTGACTTTGACCTTCATTCTGTTTATTGTTGATGTAAAAGTTTGCATAACTGCCAACAGGCATGTGCTATGGGTTTGTGCACTGCTGCTTGACAACTCACTTCCAAGATAGCAATGAACTTTTGATGGTTGACGTCTGTCAAAATGTTTCAAGCAGTGGCGAACCTGTGTTTTTCGTTGCCAAAATAGAGATATGCCAAAAATGTACATGAATGCACCTCATTTCCAGACCACCATGCCCAACGGCATAGATGTATTCACGAGCACCGT
The DNA here is from genome assembly GCF_023375975.1 of Astyanax mexicanus. Taxonomy (NCBI): domain Eukaryota; kingdom Metazoa; phylum Chordata; class Actinopteri; order Characiformes; family Acestrorhamphidae; genus Astyanax; species Astyanax mexicanus. The sequence continues at coordinate 12,889,198 of NC_064410.1, read as the reverse complement.
TGCTTTTTAAATGGCCCAGAAGAAAGGCGTAAATATAGACTGTTTGGAAGGGTTTACGATTGCCAAGAGTGGGAAACACAGGACTCATGATAATCTCATGATATGACACTATAACGATTAATTGCCCATTATAACAATGATATCATGATACTGTAATTCTGCGATATTTGATATACAGGGGTTGCACAATGAAACTAAAAAACCTGTCATTTCAGTGTGGGAGGTTTAATCATGGCTAAATTGGAGCAGCCTGGTGGCCAAGCTTCATTAATTGAGTGTGAAGGTTCAATTAGCAGGGTAAGAGCACAGTTTTGCTGAAAATATTGCAATGCACACAACATTATGGGTGACATACCAGAGTTCAAAAAGGACAAATTGTTGGTGCACGTCTTGCTGGAGCATCTGTGAGCAAGACAGCAAGTCTTTGTGATGTATCAAGAGCCACGGTATCCAGGGTAATGTCAGCATACCACCAAGAAGAACCAACCATCCAACAGGATTAACTGTGGATGCTGTAAGAGGAAGCTGTCTGAAAGGGAAGTTTAGGTGCTAACCCGGATTGTATCCAAAAACATAAAACCACGGCTGAACTTAAATCACGCAGAATTTAATGTGCACCTCAACTCTCCTGTTTCCATCAGAACTGTCCGTCACCACAATAAATTATTGTGGTCTAAAACCAGGGGTTTCAGTGTTTCAGATTGTCAAACCCCTGTATTTCACAGCATCTGTGTTACTAAAGAGGATAAATGCTCATAAATAGATAAATACCAGGAATTATGGATTTATTGGTGAATAAGCCAATATTCTTTGCAGGTTTATTCTATTCATTTGATCATAGCGCCACCATGTGGAGTTATGAAGCAAGCCTTAGGGCGTTTAAAGCACCTAAGTTTCAGTAAAAAACATCATCCTATTTGATGTCACGTATAGAAAATGTATTGCAAACAAAACTGATACCACATATCACTAAATAAATATTTTAAACCACCCCTAGTGAACACATCTAATTATATGTTGTGAATTATAAAATACTGTATTTTGAACCCTGAAACAGGGTCGTGCAGTGAACAAGGTTAAGAACCCCTGGTCTAAACATATTCAACTAAAGCGACACAAAATAACAATGTGACCGACGCTTCCGGGCCATCTGCTCTGCCCAGCAGATTAAATGAATGCTGAGCAGCTTCTCTGTGCTGTTGTGATTAATTTTATGGCTGTGATTTACAGAGTGGGAGCGTGAAGACTGAACACACTGGCTAACATAAACCGAGACATTCACTCATCAGCCAGAGCTCCTTCTGACTGTTCAGCTTCCAACATCACTGATACACTTCTCCTTTCACTACAGTCAGCAGCCTGAAGAGCCAATAGCAGGCTTGGAAAGGCTTAATACAAATAAGTGCTCGATGATCTTCCTTCATACTGAAATGTGATACAAAGAGCCCTGTATTTGCGATAGGCAAGCCATCAAATTGTGTCTTTGCTATCATAATGTCGGGAAAAGTATGAAAAAGACATGTAATAATTCTCTTTATTAATCGTGGGTGTATTTTGGGGCGGTACGTAAAAGAAATCAATCAGCATGTCACTTGCCTGTACCTTTAAGAGACAGGTGTACTTGCTGTGCTTTGTTGGATTGCTATTTTAACAGCGCAGTGCTTCTGCATATCTCTCAGCTTGTTCACACTGTGAAGTTACATGAGCAGTTTTTTTATGGGAACAGCAATGTTATTTTATTTAGTATTTTGTTTATTGTTGATGTAAAAGTTTTCTTAGTATTCTGTAGTATTCTGTTTATTTTCTGTTTATTGTTGATGTAAAAGCTAATAACTGATGGACACAGTAATATTTCAGGATTGAAATGAGGTTGAATTGAACAGAAAATGTGCAATATGCATTAAACCAAAATTTGACTGGTGCAAAAGTATGGGCACCCTTATCATTTTATTGATTTGAATACTCCTAACTACTTTTTACTGACTTACTGAAGCACAAAATTGGTTTGGTAACCTCATTGAGCTTTAAACTTCATAGCCAGGTGTATCCAATCATGAGAAAAGGTATTTAAGGTGGCCAATTGCAAGTTGTTCTCCTATTTGAATCTCCTCTGAAGAGTGGCATCATGGGCTCATCAAAACAACTCTCAAATGATCTAAAAACAAAGATAGCAATACAACAGAAATTTGCCACCTTTACACACCTCATACGTTCATGAGCATCTTTGAAATTTAACTGAGTTTGGTTTAGAATTTTGAACCAGTTACATTACGTAGAGGCAGACTACTACCATTAAATCAAACCAGAGAGAAAAGAATGCATTGGTGGGCTAAAATCTGCCATTTTATTCATTTAGATGCATAAAGGACTAGTATGGAATCAAATGCTGACACATTGTTCCATTTTCTGCTGATCGCGTATTCTGCTGCGGAATCGCAGACACACTCACAGGCAATGCACTGAGATTCGGTCATAGGTTGCCAGGTCTGTATAGCACCCTCAGAGGGGTTTGCCAATTTAATAAAGAACCCTCACTGGGGGGATCCTGACAATTGTTCAAAGGTCTAAAGGGACACATTACACAGGAGAGAAGTTGTTGGGTTTAAGATAAAATTAGATGATGTTCTGAATTTTAGTTCTTGTCACATGAACCCAGTATCATGTCTCGTCTCGTCATCTCATGAGATGAGTGTCTCGTTACACCTCTGTTTGTTAGTGATGGAGGGAGGACTAAGAAGTAGGTGAGATAATTGTTCTTCAGAATTTGCGAGAGCTGTAACAGGCTCTGTAACAGTTGGTAATGATGTTGTGACGCTCTGACAGTAAGGGATAATGGTCTGTAACAGCAGAGCTAAGCATCATGGGACACGGCGTTAACACATCCAGTTACAGCACATTTACATGCAGACTGCCTGAGAATGAGAAAAGAAGAATACAGTAGCGAACGGGGGGGGGGCTTTGGAACTCAAGGTGCCTCTTTTGTTTAATTAGCTGAGCCAAATTAATTAGCAGCAAAGCCTTGAAATAATTATGGAAGGAGAAAGCATCTGTGTGTGTGTGTGAGCACACGAGGAAAGTGTTTTAGTGCTTTCCCTATAGACACATTCACCATTCTACCACTCTTTCATCTCTCTCTCTCTCTCTCTCTCTCTCTCTCTCTCTGTATATATATGTGTGTGTATATACACATATATATTTTTATAGCTCCGTCTTTAACAATCTTCATTTGCTGGTTTTCTGTTGTTATTCTCTTGTTCTTCTGTCTATTCTTTATCTCTGTTTCCCTTTTCTTTTTCTCTTTCACCTTTGTCTCTCTCTTACCCTCTCTCTCTCTCCCTCTCTCTCTGTATTCATATGTGTATGTATATACACGTATATATTTATAAAGCTCCATCTCTAATGATCTTCATTTGCCTGTTTTCTGTTATTCTATTCTTCTTCTGTCTATTCTTCTCTGTTTTTTCTGTTTTACCTGTCTCTCTCTCTGTCCCTCTCTCTCTCTCACTCTCTGTGTACATGTGTGTGTATATACACGTATATATTTATATAGCTCCGTCTTCAACGATCTTCATTTGCCTGTTTTCTGTTGTTCATTTCTTCTTCTTCTGTCTATTCTTCTATCTCTGTTTCTTTTCTGTTTTACCTCTCTCTATCTCTCTCTCTCTCTCTGTATAAATATATGTGTGTGTGTATACATGTACAGTATGTAGTTTTATAGCTCCGTCTCTAACTATCTTCATTGGCCTGTTTTCTGTTGGTTTTCTCTTGTTCTTCTGTCTATTGTTTATCTCTTTTTCTTTTCTCTTTCACCTCTCTCTCTCTCTCTCTCTCTCTGAATACATATGTGTGTGTATATACACGTATATATTTTATAGGTTTTCTGTTGGTTTTCTATTGTTCTTCTGTCTATTCTTTATCTCTTTTTCTTTTCTCTTTTACCCCTCTCTCTCTCTCCCTCTCTCTCTGTATACATATGTGTGTGTATATACACATATATATTTTATATTTTATTTATGTTGGTTTTCTCTTGTTCTTCTGTCTATTCTTAGTTTAGGAAGTAAATAAACTCATTAACTGATCCAGACCAGAAAAACCAACTGCAATTGTGAAAACACCCTTAAACTGCACTCCACTCCAATCCTGACCTCCAGATCCACCATAAACTCCATTCTCTTTTCATCTGTGTGCAAATACTTCAGTGACCCTTCCTCTTCTGTCTGTTTTCCTTGATTCTGCTGATGTAAATACTCTTAGTAAATACACTGGCAGAGCTGACTAGCTTATGGATCAACACAAGTCCCAGATCAGCAGAATCTAGCAATCTAGAGAATGTTTCAGTACAGTTTTACACACAGTCAGCTACCAACAGTCTTCTATACAAACTTAACCCTCAATACAGTGGTATGAAAAAATGTTTGTGCACCCCTGATCATTTTCATGATTTTCCTTTATAAATCATTGTTCAGATCAGCAATTTCAATTAAATATATCATATAGTTTTTAGGATTTACAGAAAGTGTGCAATTTTTTTAAAACAAAATTAGGCAGACGCATACATTTGGAAACCCAGGTGAATCCAATTATGAGAAAGGGTTAAGGAGCCAATTGCTAGTTTTTCTCCTCTTTGCCTCTTTTCGAAAGAGTGGCAACATGGGAGCCTCGAAACAAAACTCTCAAATGACCTAAAAACAAAGATTGATCAATGTCATGGTTTAGGGGAAGTATACAAAAAGCTTAAATCTCAGAGATTTCAGCTGCAGTTTCCACTGTGAGGAACAGAGTGAGGAAATGGAAGAACCACAGACACAGTTCTAGTTAAGACCTGAAGCGGCAGACCAAGAAAAATCTCAGATAATCAGAGGAGAAAGATGGTGAGAACAGTCATAGTCAACACAGACCACAGATCAGCTCCAAAGACCTACAACATCATCTTGTTGCAGATGGAGTCATTGTGCATAAATAAGCTATTATTTATTTGTCGCTATTTTAACAGTTCAGGTGCAAGACGTGAGCCCTTATTCTGATAGATTTATAAAAAACGTTGAGGTTTAGGCCACACCCACTCATATCCATGTTAATTTTAAGGCTGTTTTAATGTATGATAAAAGCATGGAGGCAGGGCTGCAGCTCCTCCAGTCTGTTTACTCTGTAATATCACAGCCCTGCCGTTCCTGTTTCTTCAGATACGCTTCTGTTTTCATATCTCCCCCAACCCGCCGGCACCCGCAGCTCCCTGTGATGCACCGCGGCTCCAGCCACAAACATCAGTCATGTGACTGCATTCTATTTGTGTTTATATTATTGATTCTGATCTTTTTATCTGCAGAAAGTTGATCCTCCTCCAGAGAGCGAGGAAACTTGCTGTGAATTTGGGGGATTTTTATTCATTTCTTGCCATTTCAAGTCCTTTTTATTCAATATGTCAAAATTTACATAAAAATGTGTGGATGAAAACTAGCTTATCATTATCCTCTCCCTCTCTCCCTCTCTCCTTCTTTCTCTCTCTCTCTCATTACAGTATAAATAGCACTCGTTCAGAATCATGGCTCTATTTGCAGTCTGTTGCTTGTTTCCCTCCTGCAGAGTGCCATTCTGAAACGCTGGCCTTGGGCTTGCTCCCGTGTGTGTTCACTCGTTACAGTGACACTCGGTGTGTGTGTGTGTGTGTGCCTCATTTATTTTAGTGTTACTTTTATTGGAGCCGTTTGGCTTAAATGCCTCATCTGGGCTCCAGGGATCTAGCATCAGTGAAAGTGTGTGTGTGTGTGTGTGTGTGTGTATGTGTGTGTGTGTTGTCTTTGTCCTGCTGAATGTCATCAGAAGGTTGAATATGATCACCACCCTGTCAGTGTTAGTGTGTGTGATCTGGTCCAGCTTTTTAGCTTAAAACCACTGAGTAATTCATAATGGATACAGATAAATGAGTAGATTAGTAGATTCTAAATAATCCATACTGCACTGGATTATAAGGCGCTTTTTAAGAGACACTGTAGGGGGGGGGTTGGGGGGGCGTTGCTTAAAGCTAAGTAAACAAAACTGTAATAAAAAAAACTTTCTTTTAAAGTCAAACGAGTGCTGAATGTTAATCTACACAGATTTTTCTCTTGAAAACTGTTTGGGTGAGTAAAGCTTAGATTCTGAAATTTCTCCAGCACTAGGCTGGAGAATTAGAATTAGCGGCTAACCGTTAGCAGGTAATGCTAATGCTACTCCAGCAGTGCTAGCAAGGGTTAGAATACAGACCGATAATACTCCTCTCTGAACGGGAAAACAGCGAGTGTGGTTAGCGGGTAATGCTAATGCTACTCCAGCAGTGCTAGCCAGAGTTAGCAGCAGGCTACAAGTCGATAATACTCCCCTTTGAACAGGGAAATAGCAGTTAGCCGCTAATGCTAGTGCTACTCCATCCCCAGTGCTGGAGAAACTTCGCTAAAACCTCTGTACAATGCTTTAAGATTTTTGAGAAAACTAAAGGATTTTAAGTGTGAAACCTTTAAAATGCGAAAAATACTGTAAAAGAAAAACATTATCAAAGTAAACACTGATTAATTCATAGTAGATACTGAATACTTTATATGATTACTGAGTAAATTATTATAGTAAATACTGATGAATGCATATTAGATACTGAATACTCTGTATTAATTACTGTTTTATATTAGTTTACTAAATAAAGCATAGTAAACCCTGAAAAAATTAATAGTGGTTAATTAATTATCCATAGTAGGCTTCAGATAATGTATTATATAATCTTTGTTTAATTTATATTTTTGTATGTGTTCAGTACAGTGAACAATGTTTCCAGGGCTCTGTGCTGGTGACGTGTTTTCTCTGTTAAAAAATGTGCAAAATTAAACAGAAAATAACCATCTGTTAACCAAACACACACACACACACACACACACACACACACACACACACACACACACACACACACACAAGCACAGATGCATGATAGAACTGGTTGTATAACTCTCTGCATGTGTGTGTTCGATCAGCAGAGAGAGACAGATGGGAGTTTGTGTATTCATGCATAAAGCCTGAACCATGTGCACTTTACACGCTTGACCATCAAGCAACCAGTAACACTGACCACACTGCAAGAGTTTCCCTCTCTCTGTCTCCCTCTCTCTTTCTTTCTCTCTCTCTCTGTCTCCCTTTCTCTCTCTTATACTTTTGCCTCTTGTGGCTGAACTATTTAAATACATGTACACTACATACTTTAATACACTACATAGGACATATTAGGTCATACACATTCTTTATACACACTCTTCACTCTTCTACACTACAATACATAATATTAGTCCAAAGACACCCCCAATAAAAAAACTCTTGTACAGTTTTTTTAGTGTTGAATAAACACTTAGATTAAAATTAAGATTAGATTAAGAGATTAGATTAATTAAGAGATAAAACCTTTTATGTACTAGACTATGAGATGTTAAGACAAAAACATCCTAAACACTAGAATAGGAGATATTTGGCCATAAACACCCTCAATTAATATCCTTATATACTAGAATAGCAGATATTAGTACATAAACAGTCTTAATGAACACTCCTATACACTAGAATATGAGATATTAGTACATAAACAACCTCAATAAGCATTTCTGTACACTAGAATAAAATATATTACTCCATAAACACTCCTAATGAACACTCCTATACACTAGAATATTTTATATTAGACCATAAACACTCTACATTAATATTCTTATAAACTAGAATACTAGATATTAGTACATAAACACCCTGAATAAATACTCGTATACACAAGAATAGGAGATATTAGTATATAAACACCTCACTAAACACTCCTATACACCAGAATAAGAGATATCAGCCCATAGACACCCTTGATAAATACTCCAACACAATAGAATAGGAGTAATTAGTAAATACTCTCAATAAACAATCATATACACTAAAATAGAAGATATTATTTCATAAACACCCTTAATAATAAAAACTCATATACACTAAAATAGGAGATATTACTCCATATACTACAATAAGAGATATTAGTACATAAACACTCTTAATATGCACTCCTATACACTAGAATAAGAGATATTACTCCATAAACACCATCAATTAACATTCCTTTACACTAGAATAGGAGATATTAGTTCATAAACACCCTCAACAAACACTCCGATACACTGGAATAGGAGATATTAGGCCATACACACCCTCAATAAACACTCCTATACACTAGAATAGTAAATATTAGGCCATACCCACCCTCAATAAACACTCCTATACACTAGAATATGTTATATTAGGCCATAAACACTCTGAATTAAAATCCTTATACACTAGAATACTAGATATTAGTACATAATCACTCGTATACACTAGAATAGGATAGGAGATATTAGGCCATAAACACTCTCAATAATCACTTCTATACACTAGAATAAGATATGTTACTCCATAAACACTCTCAGTAAACATTCCTATACACTAGAATAGTAGACATTAGTAAATAAACAGTCTTAATGAAGTCTCCTATAAACTAGAATCTGTGATATACATCCATAATCACTTTCAATAAACACCCCTTTACACTAGAATAGGAGATATTACTCCATATCACTCTCAATAAACACTCATATACACTAAAATAGGAGAGATTACTCCATAAACACCCTCAATAAACACTCTTTAACACTATGAGATATTAGTTCATAAACACCCTCAACAAACACTCCTATACACTAGAATAAGAGATATTACTCCATAAACACCCTCAATTAACACTCCTATACACAAGAATATAATATTTTACTCCATAAATACCCAATAAATACTAATTTGCACTAAAATATGATATATAAGTCTATAGGCACCCTTAATAAACCATTCTATTCAGTCCATTCAGTAGGTACTGAATTCATGGTTCCAACTGCAACTGAGAGACTGGGGTTTGGTAATTAGTTCTGTATGTCTGATTTTGGAGAGTTTTCTCCACAGACAGCAATTCTGAAGGAGTTCAGCCCCTAGAGCTCACATTTATCTGAGAAAAAAAAAACGAAACAAATCCAGAAATACTGCAGGAGCCGAGACACAGATACAGAGCCCAGATCTTATTAGGCAAGCTTGACTGGCTGTGTGTGTGTGTGTGTGTGTGTGTGTGTGTGTGTGTGTGTGTGTGTGTGTGTGTGTGTGTGTGTGTGTGTGTGTGTGTGTGTGTGTGTGTGTGGGAAACCATAATACACTAGCAGAATGAAGCCATGCCTATACATCATACATAGATAAGGTCGACCACTCAACATGAAACATTACTGGAATACACAGAGATAGAGAGAGAGAGAGAGAGAGAGAGAGAGAGAGAGGGGAAACACAGGACCTTACCGTACACCCTGTGAAAGACACATTGCAATGCTCATTGCTATCTTACACCCAAACAACAGTCTATTTTCACACCTTGCGCACATGCCATTAAAATATTGTTGGAGTTTAGGAATATATTAACGCAGACCGGCGTGATGGTCTGGAAGTGACGTGTGTTCAGGGGCGCCAGTCAGCTGTGCAATTACTCATGCCTGGATCACTGTGCGCACTGCACACCCCAAACACAATACCACACACCATCACTTCTTTACCACAGCAACAAAACACCCGACCCAGAGCCTTCAGCAATCAACTATGCACATAAAATATACTTAAAAAAAGAAAATACTTTATTATTATGTAAATACTAGTTTTAAAAAAATCTGTTTATATTTATGTTCAGTACATGGACTTAATAATTTAAGGTTAATATAGCAGATAAAGACATTCTGCTGTTTGAGAATTTGACATATGCTCATTTTCACTCATTCTCTCTCACATCTTGCAGTTTTGGAAAGAAAAAAGAAAAAAGAAAAGCAATTCAACTGTACATAAATGTATTTTACTTCACTTCACTATTATTTAAAGCCCCACTAGGTAGGATTTCCTTGATGTTTAATCTTTTTAAAGAAGTAAAATTACAGATTAAAACTCACTGCAGCGCTGCATTGAGGTGTAATAGGAGGAATCGCGGTGCTCTCGTGTCTGTGCCGGAGCTCCTCTGAGCTCAAACCACACTCTGTAAGTTTTCCGAGGCGGCCGCGACCAACGCTCGCGAGAACTGCGACCTGCTTTCCGACCTTTAGTTCTAACAGTTCTACAAGGACTACTGGTTCATTCTTTACAAACTAACATACAGACACTCTGGCAGAAGCTGGAAAGAGACCGAATATGTCTGAAAGCCAGAAAACGAGAAAGAGAAACTAATCCGCCTGAAACATTTATTACACTCTACAACTGTAGGGGGAGCCCACGAGCACAAAATCTCAATCCTACCTAGTGGAGCTTTAACTAAAATTCGCTTTTATATTTTTTTCTATTTGAAAAACATCAAAGCACATTGCCACCACACTCTCGTGTCTCGCGCTGCTCGTCAATTATACAAAACTTAAAAAAATTAAAAAAAAAAAAAAAAAACACAGATTTACATATAAAGCTATACGTAAGCATTAATTTCTTATCACCAGGGCACATTGACAAAATATTAAATATATTAATTAATAAATTAAAGTTTCATCCAGTGCTCTAAAATACCACTGGCTGCTGGAGACGCACAGTGAAGTGCACAGCGGAGCACGTGGCATTGCCTCTGTCTAAAAAAAAAAAGGCTACAGAAATAAAACTCAGTTCAGATAAATAAACTTAAGATGACTAAGGAATCAAATAATGTCAAATATAAGGATAGTTTGAGGGTTTGGTGTACTGTTTCCATTATTTGAAATTGAAACTAATGTCAGTCAGTGGAACAAACCCAGCTTTTGCAATAAACAGAATCGCTCTTTTCTTAAATGAGCTGCGGGAGTACACAGAGTTCACAGTGTGAACATGCAGGTCAGTTTCCTCTGCTAAAATGCTGTTAAAGGGAAAGACTACTGGCAAACTAATTGGTTTATTTCACGTTATGCCCAAAAAACACCCATGAATATTTTAGAGAATTAGTAATACATGCCATTTGCACGTTTGGAGCTGCACAATGCACACTTTTTGTGCCCTCATGATACCAAAGACACACCAACACGCCCCTAAATCAACCTGTGCAAAGCGCAAATGACCAGTGTGTTATAGATCACTAAAATAGGGCCCACAGTCTTGTTCGTCTGTTAATAAGACATCATAGAATACGTTATCAGCAACAAAAGATTATAGAAAAAAGAAAATGTCTGATGTCCACCGATCATGTGCTGTGTTTTTGTGTTTAGTATCTCTGGTTGAAGAAGCTACAGTGCAGTAGGCTAGCTGCTTCTGAGACCCGAAGACCCTCAACCTGAAACCAAACATCACCTTTAACATGAATTTTTCAGTTTCAGCAGGTGTGTGTTAGTGTGGGAGAGCATTTTTGGGGGTTTCATTAAGTGCATGGGTTTCTTGTGTGTGTGTGTGTGTGTGTGTGTGTGTGTGTGTGTGTGCATGACTGAGGGTGTGTGTGTGTATTGAGGTTGAGTGATGTAAATTGGTTTGATGCGATTCAGCTTCTGCATTCAGACGCTGTCTGTCTGCATTTGTGCATGTCAGCAATGTGTGTGTGTGTGTGTGTGTGTGTGCCCGTACGTGTGTGTTTCTGCTCAGCAGTGGAGAGTTGCTAGATTAGCATTGATTTTGCTCTTGTCAATATTGTGGCCATTTATTTGGTCGTGGCTTTGTGTGTGTGTGTGTGTGTGTGTGTACTGAAGCTGCGTGGCCATAAATATAGATGTGTGTGGTGGTGACAGCAGGCCATAGGGAATGTGTACAGCCTTTCTAGCTCAGCTCTGTTTCCAGTTGAATCAGACTCCACTGTTCAGCACGTCACTTCTTACAAATACGATATCTGATGGAGATGCATCTTCACAAACATCACAAACTAAAAAAGAGATTTCCATCCATCCATCCATCCATCAATCGTCAGTGAAGCTTTATTATTTCCACTAGTGCAATTTGTAAATACACTAATGTTGTCAACTTTAATGCATTAATGCACGCAGTTAATGCAGAATCTTTAACACATTGCTTTTTACTACATAATTTAAAATTGTACTCTTTTTACAGAGACTGGTGATGTATTAGAGGTATTAAACTACACTGTAAAAATTTTTTTTTTGACTTTGTAAATTTAATTAAGTGTCTACAAGAATAATCTAGTACAGACTAGTTACTTAAGAATTTCATATATAATTATATGCACTACTGAGTGTGTGACGCCAGGTAGTGAGGAGTGACACGAGCCGAGTTAAAAATACAGACAGGTTTATTAGCAGGATGGCTAACAGACACTGCTAACAGAATAGCCAGGCAAACAGTGATCTCACAGATGACAGAAAACGTAGTCAAAAATACAGTCCGAGTTCGTAACCGAGAAGCAGTCCAACCATACATCAAATCCAGAAAGGGCAAAACAAAAGACAGAAACCGATAATCCGAAAACGTAACGAGAAGGCAAAAACAATATACAGGAAAACGCTTAGTATGTAACATAAGTTAGCAATACCTCGCGGTGTTTGTTTACAAACTGCTGCCTTAAATACCGGAGCCAGATAGAGATGAACCGGAACTAACTCAGAACACGGGAGAATCAGAGCGTCGGAGTGTAATGCGATTGGGTGAAGACGAACGGGTGCTGTTGACGTCATTATCAGAGATATTCTGGAAAATATGGGAGTCCGACAGTGTAGAAGGAGACTGAGGCGGCGTGACAGGGTGTTTCTTTGTAATTGTTTGTCGTCAAATACATTTGTAAATTTCAGTCTAAGTTCCAAAGTAAAATGTACAAAGTTTTTGTAATTCTTTCTTTTTGTGAGAAGCAAAACTGAAAACCATATATTTGCATATTGGGTGTGGCCTCTCCCTTACTTACCATCTTTGTGTTGTCTGTTGCCCAAAGCTACCTGATCCTGGGCGTGCAGTAATTATAATATACATGTTGATTGCCAGGCCTCAGTGTTGTAGAGCTGTAAGAGCACATTAACTTTATTCTGTGATCCTAGTGATCACAGTATGCTGGCTTTGAGCTACAGAGTTCACTCTTTGCTGAAATTACTCCTATACTGATCTATTATTGTATTGGCAGTTAAATAATAATATACTAAATATGTTGAGAATACCTATGGTTAACTTAAAATGAAGTTATGTGAATAAATAAATAAATTAATTGACTAAACAGATCATTTTTAAAAAAGGACAAATTGAACACTTAAGTTGTTTTAACTCAGTGCTTTATAGTACTATTTAGTAAACCATAAAAGGCATGGGAGAATGTGGCGCTGCATTGTTGTAGTAAAATCTCCTAAGATACACTGAGTAAAATCTACTTGAATATTGAATTGTTGCAAAGTAACATTTACTGAAAATTTTGTAGTTAAATACACTTAGAATTATGAGTGAATATTACTTGAATATATGCTCTTAAATTTACTTGCTGTTTTTACGTGTAAAAGGTTTACTAACTTTTTTAAAGTAAATCATACTCCAATTTTTTTCAGTGTATGTAAACACAGTATTGCTACTACTCAATTAGAATACTCAGATAGATACTTTGGATTTCTACTCTCTAAAAAGTCATTCTGTGTCAACATCTTTGTGTTGTCTGTTGCCCAAAGCTCCCTTATTCTTGGTCGTGCAATAATTATAATATATGTGTTAATTGTCAGACCTTAGTGTTGTAGATTGTACGAGCACATTGACTTTATTCTGTGTTCCTAGTTCTCATAGTATTTTAAATAAACTAAATTATTTAAATCCACAGAACTTGAAAAAAAAAAACAGTTGAGTTAATTGAATTATTGTTGTGTGAACAAAACTCAGATAAGTTGAATAAACTTAACTGATTCAAGTTATCATCTAGCTTTGACTCAGTTAAGTTGACTGAACTTAAAATTCTATATATTTACAACTTAACTGAGTCAAATCTAAATGACAACTTGAATGAATTAAGTTAAATGAACCTGAAATGTTATGTATTCACAACTTAACCGAGTCAAATCTAAATTATAACTTGACTGAATTAAGTTGAGCCAATGAAGGTATGGATTAAATATGGAAACTCTCCATGTTCCACTTTGTAAACCCAGAAGTTGTTTGAACTCAAATAAATTAAGTCTGTTTTACATAAAATTAGAGATTTCTAAACAATACTCAACTATTTTGAGTTAGTTGAACATTCGTGGGCACATATACACTTAAACTGAGATCTTTGAGTTGAATCAACTTATAATAACTGAGTTTAGTCTGTTGCCATTAACAGCTTTTTTTCCATTGGCTTCTGTCACAATCTGTTTGCATACTGGGTGTGTCCAACAGTTTCTGACAGACACTCACCATCAGTGTGTAGTGATTCACCCGGGGCTACCTTAGGTAAACTTGTAGATCACATATTATGGTTAAATACTTGGCCTCTGTGTTGTAGCTGTAGAACAAGTATCATTTACTGAGCTGCAGTAACTCTGTGTTCTCTCTGTGCTCTCAGTACTTTTAATTCTTTGCTGTTTTCTTTCATCTACTTTTCAATGAGTATTTAAAAAAATAGGTGAATGAAACCAGAAAGAAGACTAAATACACGTTCAGGAAAATGTTAATTGTAAATATATATGTATTTGTTAAGTTCACTGTACTTTAAAATTCTATTACATGAGCTTAAAATTTATAAGGTAATCGGTTACAACAAAAGTTTTGAGTTTAAACAACTTTAATGCATAAACGCACTCAGTTAATCCAGAAACTTTAACACATTGCTTTTTTACTCTTTTTACAGAGACTGGTGATGTATTAGAGGTATTAAACTATGTAAACACAGTATTGCTACTACTCAATTAGAATACTCAGATAGATACTTTGTATTTCTACACTGAAAAAAATAAACCTGAGCATTAGTAAATGTAACGTAATTAAATGTGTTATTAACAACAGAAAAATATGTTTCTACCTTTACATGAATATATCTAGTTTTTAATTACTGCACATTTGATCAAAATACAAGACATTGTGAATTTTTTCCTTAATAAAATTTATTTATGTAATCCCAACAAATCTTTTTAGGTACACCTGCACAACAAACAAAAGTCTTGTTATATTTACTAGGGTTTTAGTCACTACCTGGGTCAATGCTCTTTCTACAGTGTTGGTTCATGCAGCTCTCCAATAGGCTCCTGGTACCATATATTTGCATATTGGGTGTGGCCTCTCCCTTACTTACCATCTTTGTGTTGTCTGTTGCCCAACGCTACCTTATCCTGGGCGTGCAGTAATTATAATATACATGTTGATTGGCAGGTCTCAGTGTTGTAGAGCTGTAAGAGCACATTAACTTTATTCTGTGTTTCTACTGATCACAGTATGCTGGCTTTGAGCTACAGAGTTACTCTTTACTGAGTTTATTCCTGTATTGCTCCATTATTATACTGTCAGTATTGGCAGTTAAATAAT
Organism: Astyanax mexicanus; assembly: GCF_023375975.1. NCBI lineage: Eukaryota > Metazoa > Chordata > Actinopteri > Characiformes > Acestrorhamphidae > Astyanax > Astyanax mexicanus. The sequence goes on along the minus strand of NC_064410.1, from coordinate 12,873,742 downwards.
AATGTACTAAATATGTTGAGATTACCTATGGTTAACATAAAATGATAAGTTATGTGAAAATGACTAAAATTTTATTAATTTAAAAGTGTGTGTTAAAATTAAGATTAATTGTTATTTTATTTGATAACGGAACTGTGGTATAATATGACTTAATATAAGACTTAATTAAGCAATAATACACTCGATGTTCATGCTCATGCTATAATGTGTAATACTGGCACTGCTGTGCTGATCCACAGTACTCAACCTGTGGCCTCATGCCTACGACCACATCACAGCAGTGCCAATATTACGCGTTATAGCTCTCCCTCTTGTGTATTATTGCTTATATAAGTCATACTATTTGCATTATTCGCATTTAGATTTGTCTTGACCTCAAAAAAAATATTTGTTTTTTGTCTTGTGCTCAAGAAAATTTAAACCAAATCATTGTGCTTTTATTCTCTCTCTCTCTCTCTCTCTCTCTCTCTTTTTATCGCCATCTAATAATGGATCTTTTATTCTGTATATATTGTGTGCCGCACACACTGGGGTTCCTGGGCTTTCAGTCTAAATTCACCTGAGAGATGGGGAGAGCGAGAAAGAGAGAGAGAGAGAGAGAGAGAGAGGGACAGAAAAGAGTGAGATATAATAATAAAAGCATGAACAGAGATAGAGCAGTGGAGAGCTGCCGGAGCTTTTCATACCTCACTGAGAGTCCCTGAGAAACTGACACTCCTGCAGACTGACAGACTGACAGAGTGACAGACAGACAGCTTTGATTGACAGTGATTAATATGAGTGTATAAAACAGCTCCCTCTGAAATCATCAGCGGGGTAAACAGTGACGTCCTGCGGGTCCTGAAGCTCTGCTGACTCTGCCAATCTGACCTCAGCTTTTAATTAGCAATAAACATTATTAACATATTCCACACAGCTCATACACACACACACACACACACACACACATCTAGCTTAGATCTTCTCCCTGCTCTCTTTCTGGGTTAAAAGTAAAGACCTCCCTCTCTCCCACCACTTTGGGTGGAGGATGGAAGTAAACACAGGCATCAGTAATCTGAAGTTACAGAATTAGCAGTTAGCATTCTCCTCCAAGTGTGTTGAGCTCTTTGTGTGTTTGGAGGTGGAGTTTGGCTACTGATCAAATTAATTATTTGTCTGTTTTCCACAGGTTAAAAAATAGTAAAAAACAGCAGAAAGATTTATTAGAAATACAAAAAAATAAACAACGTGTTTTTAGCACTCAGGCCTTCATCAGAGTTAAAAGACAAAGGTTAATAACATCCTAGTTTTTAAAACACAAATGATTACAAAACAACCAATGAGAACACTACAAGTACTATAGTTACATAACCTATTACTATTTTTGATCACTGTATTTATTGCAAGGCACCTTGTCGTGCAGTGAAATTGCACAAGATCCATCCACTTCTGTTTTCCACAGGTTTTCATCCCGTTTGTCAAAATTTTCACTATTTTGACTATTTAGATAGATAGATAGATAGATAGATAGATAGATAGATAGATAGATAGATAGATAGATAGATAGATAGATAGATACTTTATTGATCCCCTAGAGGAAATTCTAGAAAATAAATAACATAGCCTCATTGTTTTTTAATTGCTAGTACAAGACTACAAATGAAAAATATTAACTGAACACTCACCATTAGTTTGTATTTTAATATTTACTGGACATTTTCTTGCAGCTGCTGCTGGTTGGTTAATGAGACGTTTGTAGTGCTTTTACAGACATTATGAAGCAGCATGCTATTGGCTTTGCCCACCCTACTGTCAATGTCAAAATCTGGTTTCTACATTTAATTATTATTATGATTATGATTTATGATAGTTAGATTTTACTTTATCCTGTTGCTCCTTTGAATCTGAAACATTGTAAACTGAAAGCTCAGTCCTGGTTAAATGCAGCCAATCAGGAAATTAGACATGACTATAGAAAAACAGAAAGGAAATTGAAGAAACATGGATCACAAGAATTTTAATGTTCTTAAAATGGTCTTGTTGTTTAGCTAATCAGGGAGCTGTTAAATGTGCAAGGAAATCTATTTTTGAAGTATCATTGCTGATAATCGCAAGAAACCTAATGTGCTGTTTAGTTCAGATAACATCCTACTTAAAACCACTGTCTAAATTGGCCTAAGAATTTTTTAAATTATTTTATTCACAATAAAATGATTAAACGTCCATCAGAGATCAGATGGTTTCTCTGGGTCCATTCTCCTTATTTCCTTCAACATGATCAGCGATGGTCAGAGAACTAGGCGTGGCTTTCTTGTCAAAATCAGCTTGATACTTTCTGTTATCCAGAACAAAATTAAAATCTCTCTAGTGTTCAGTATAGTCATATTGTTGTAACTCCTCTGCTTAAGATTAAAATGAAGATGCTACCTTGCTTGGTAACTACGGGTCAATTTCTAAATGGCCATTCTTAGTTATATTTATTAGAAAATATTGTACATCGCCAGCTGTTGGCATTTGCAAGTATTAATGGTATCTCTGAAATGATTAAATCTAGTTTAAGACTTTGCTCAGCACTGAATTAGCTCTTCTTCAAGCAAGGAATGACCAATTAAAATGGTGAGTTTCTTTGATTTTACCAAACTGAAAACCTCTGGAATATAATCAAGAGGAAGATGGATGATCACAAGTCATCAAATTAGAGTGGCATAAAGTTATCCAAAAGCAGTGTGTAAGACTGGTGGAGGAGAACATGCCAAGATGCAGGAAGACTGTGATTAAAAACCAGAGTTATTCCTCCAAATATTGACTTGTTTTCTTTGCATTCTTTTGCTGAAAGCTCTGCATCTTTTTTGTTGTTTAGCCATTTTTCATTTTCTGCAAATAAATGCTCTAAATGACATGATATGTTTATTTGGAATTTGGGAGAAATGTTGTCTGTAGTTTATAAAATAAAACAACAATGTTAATTTTACTCAAACATAAACCTATAAATAGCAAAATCAGAAAAACTGATTCAGAAACTGAACTTCTCTTAATTTTTGTCCAGAGCTGTATATGCATTGTACTAAAATACATTAATTTTCAATGGGCTTAAATGCTACTGAAACAGGGAGCCTAGTGCATCCCAAACATATCAACATTTTAACGTTTTAATATAATATTGTAGTCATAATGGCTTTTAGAAAAATGTGTTTTGGGGGGGGGGGCACTATTTACCCTTTCATTACTTTTCTTTTTATACTTTAAGTAGTTTTGAAACCAGTACTTTTACATTTTCACTTAAGTAAAAGGTTTAAGTTGATCCTTCAACTTCTACAGAAGTATTTTATACCCTAATATGTACACTTCTACCTAAGTAATTAATGTGAATACTTTCAACCCTGTTCTTGTGTGAGACTTTTTTTAATCATAAATGTATTTTGTAAGTGCTGTTCTAGTCACAGATTTAGACAAATAGCCACACATTTACCTCAGTCATGCCGTGCTTTTTTAAGTCCAAGTACTAGTTTTCTCACATACACAGTTTTTGTTTACTTTGTTGACTGCCTAAATTAATAAAACAACAAGAAATAAGACAGAATAAATAAAATAAAAATAAGAAAATGAGAAATGGCTGAATTAATAAAAAGATGCAGAGCTTTCAGACATCAAATAATGCAAAGAAAACAAGTAAAAATATCACAGTTATAATAGAGTAGATATAAAAATGAAAAAGTAAAAATTAGAAAATAAGATATTCAATAACATAGAAAAACATGATATATAGAGAGATAATAACTAAAAAATAAGAATAGAAATATGTAGCACACTAAATAGAAATAATAGCTATAGCTAGGAGCATAAACTGTCTATTCTAGTCTATGATAGCTACCTTAGCAGAGTTTGTTTAGTCATGAAATGAACCTAAGCAGTGTATTCTAATCATACTGCCACAGCAGTACTACTCTAATGACGTGTAGCATGCTAATGTGAAATGTACAGAGACACAGTCAGTTGTTCGATAAACAAACAAATAGTTGCTAAAGCTAAGTTAGCTAAGTTAGCATCTCTTTTGAAATACATACTGTATATACATTATTTTGCAACTCCAGCTATTAGAACTGTCCTATTGACTTATTATGGCTGTATTGTATTATATTATAATTATGTAATATGCCAGATATAAAAAATATTATAACTGTTATTATATATATCATGACCATTATAAATAATCATGACTGTATTGTATTATGTTAAAATGTCTATACCTTGTAGGTATAATGCTTGTAATGATAATACTAATGTGATATAATTTTAATGTGGTATAATAAGTATCATGTCTAGATGTTCATTAATCAGAAGATGGTCAGACAGTGAACAGCAGCTGGAGTGTAAAACAGTGTTCTTGATCTGACACACACACACACACACACACACACACACACACATACACAAACACACACATATACAAACACATAGCGCCAGTTTGCTTTCAGATACACTCAGTATCATGCTGGCATGCCTGTGTGTGTGTGTGTGTGTGTGTGTGTGTTGTACTGAGGTAGGTGTGTTTGTGTAGTGAGAGATGTACTAAACAAATTGAACCTGTCACCTGCCATATGATACTGTCTCAACTGTTTATCACACACACACACACACATACACACACACACACATACATATACACACACTCTCTCACTCTTTCTCTCTCTCTCTTTCTCTCTTCTGTTACAAAAGAAATGTTTAGTCAAAGGTTAGTATGCACTATATTTATATATAAATGAAATTATATCTAATTATATCTAAGTAATTACATGCTCTGTTATTAATGAATTTGGTACCACTTTAAATAAAGGGTTTATAAAAGGTTTACAATTTGTTTATTAATGTTTGCTAATTAGGTCATAAATGCCTTAAAATACATTACATTACATTACATTACATTACATTTGGCAGATGCTTTTGTCCAAAGCGACTTACAATAATGGAGTACAAAAGTAATAGGAATTAGATAACCCATTTTTAGATAGGGCTTAAGGAGGTCAAAGGGAAATAAAGGGATAGAGAAGTGAAGGAGGGGAAGAAGGAAATGAGGTTAGAAGTAGTTAGTTTGTTAGAGGTGTTAGGAGAGTAAGTGCTCTTTGAAGAGCTCTGTCTTCAGGAGTTTATTAAAGATAGTGAGAGATTTTCCTGATCTGGTAGTGGAAGGTAGTTTGTTCCACCATTGGGGAACTCTGTATGAGAATAGTCTGGATTGCTTTGTGTGAGTGTTTGGCAAAGTGAGCAACCTTTGTCGGTGAGAGAGAGAGAGAGTCGATGCTTATAGAGAGGTTGTGTTGAAAAGATGGTTTTGCTGGTATGACCAGAAGTTCAGTCTTTGAGAGATTTAATTGAAGGTGATGCTCCTTCATCCAAGAGGATATGTCAGAGAGACACGATGATATCCGTGCAGAGATTGAGTTATCTTCAGGTGAGAATGACAGGTATAGCTGGGTGTCATCAGCAAAGCAATGGTAGGAAAAGCCATGTGAGTGGATAACCTGACCAAGAGAGGCAGTGTATATTGAGAAGAGAAGGGGACCCAGTACCGAACCCTGGGGAACCCCAGTGGATAGGGAGTGGGCTGAGGACAGCTGTCCTTGCCACGACACCTTGAACGAGCGCCCAGTGAGGTACGATCTAAACCATGACAGCACATTGTTTGAGATCCCCATGTTTGAAAGTATAGTTAGGAGGAAGTCGTGGTTGACCGTGTCGAAGGCGGCCGAGAGGTCCAGCAGAATGAGCACTGAGGACTGGCCTGCAGCTCTGGCAGTTTTCAACGCTTCAGTCACAGACAACAGAACCGTCTCGGTAGAGTGTCCTTTTTTGAATCCAGATTGGTTCTGGTCCAGGAGGTCATTCTGGGAGAGGAAGCCAGAGACCTGATTTAAAACTGCTCTCTCGAGTGTTTTAGAGAGAAAGGGTAGTAGTGAGACCGGTCTGTAGTTATCAACCTGGGCAGGGTTGAGAGAAGGCTTTTTAAGCAGTGGTGTCACATGTGCTTGTTTGAAAGCAGTTGGGAAAACACCAGAAGTTAAAGAGGCATTGATGGTGTGAGTGATAGCCGATAATCAATAATCAGTTATAACACATACATAGAAAGGGCAACAATGACCTGTTGTTTGCCAAATAGTGAACCCACAGCCATCTATATTGTTGCGCTTTCTACATTTGTGTTATATCTGATTATTAATGATTTTTAAGGCATTTATGACCTAATTAGCAAACATTAATAAACAAATTGTAAACCTTTTATAAACCCTTAATAAAGGTAGTCTTATTTTAAAGTAGTACCATGAATTTAAATAAACTTAATTTATACTTAATTTTATATTAAATATTTTAAACTGTACATATAAAATGAGTTTTAGCAGAGCCATAAAAAGTGTCATGCCTACTGATTGTTCCACCATTCAGAGATCAGCCACCCCTTTAAAAAAATCACATACTTCTTAAATATACTGAATTATTTTAGTTTCAGCATTGGGTTATTTATCACAGCTGGTCTGTTCCTCACTTTTATGTCTCTCTCAAAGAGTTACTGAGACAAACAGGCCTGTCTATATTCAGTTCACTGCCACCATCTTCTTTCGGAGTATGCCAGTGAGGAATCCCATCATTAAAGGTGCAGAGTGGTGCCATTATAGAGCTGATTCACACCATTTTGATTACCTCTATCACATTACAGTGACTGAAACTTTTAATTATGTGCTGGGTCAAAGCGCATCAAGGAACGTGTTATTTTTTGGTGTGTAAACGCATTATTCAACAGCCCCAATATCTATCTAGCTAGATAGTAAGTTCACCAGTGAGTTCATAGCCTCGCCCACTTCAGCTCAGGACCGCCTACAGAATTAGGAGCTATAGTTAAGGAGGAGCTAGCTATTCTGTTTACAGTTCTGTTTACAGACCTAGTTAATGTTAGCTATCTTATGTAAGTAACTATATGTTGTAAATTAAATTGTATCTCCGGTTGGTTCCACGTTTTACTGAGACCTTTAATAAACACTAGGGAAGCACGGTTTGACAAGGCAGCACAACTCGGCAGAACACCGGTCAAGGCGAGCACCATTTGAGTTTGATTGTATGATATAGAGCAGACTCTGGGACTTCAATGTGGTGAAACCACCCAAGCATCAAATCACCAAGTCTGAGGTAAGAGTTTAGCAGCATTATGTTATTTGTACTCGCACCGTGGTATTGATAACATTTTTCGGCCGCAGGACCGCTCGAGTCTGACCTTGAAGTTTAAGGGTACTTTCAGTACTTTATCTTTATAACTAAGGCTGTATCTCTAAAAACTTTTTTTTCCTTTGAGTTTTAGAGCTGTAAAATTGAGTGTGGGCTGAAGGCAGGTGAGTGTTCTCTGCTGCAGCGCTGTCAGCCAATCAGAGGTGATATATTTGCATGTATGAATATTCATGAGCAAGAGCAAAACCTGTATTCCTTCAGAGACCAGTAATTCAGTGATCTAAAGCAGGGCTAAGTAGAAACACCTGATAACTATTTTTTCCACACAAAACAGCTCACATGGCATTCATTCATACTAGAGACCACAAGATATTTTAAAATGAATTTATAAACAATGGAATGAGACCTTTAAAGCTATAACTGAGATAGACACAATGCTATTATGACTATGGTTGTGTTGTTATGCCATTATTACCTTGGGTTGTGCTATTATTGTGACTGTTATGTCATTACTAATATGATACTAAGGCTCGCTAATTCAATTATTATTCAGTGTGTTAATCATTACATTAAGTCATTTTGCCTTGCTATTACGATACTGTAAGCAAAGTGATATATTTTTTTATATTTTCACATTTTTAAATACAATCAAAAAACTGTCATAGTATAAAAAAACACCTCTGCATAAAAGGTTTTGTTTTGTCTCATCAGAAGAGTGGAACAAAACCACTATTTAATGGACTAATCCAATTAAACACAACACTGTCTGCCTTTAATCTGTACAGCTAAACCACTTATTAATCAATTAAACTCAATTAAAAGTGCTGTTGAGAATCGACAGTTTTATAAATCATAATTTCCCAGAACTTTTATATATACTATACTATTATATATTTTCTATTATTTCTGATTAATCCAATATATAACAATTGTATTATGAGTTAATTATTATTATTATCATAATGATGGCACTGCCATTATTATATACCATAGTGTTATTATTACTGTGTGCTATTACAATGTTATTACCACCCTAATATGTTATAAATCCTGTTATCATCTGCAAAAATGTTGATATACGACTGTTATGTTCTTACTTTGTGTAAAAATGATATTGTAACAATTGTATCATGTCATTATTACTATAACCAGGCTATATAGCTATAGCTGGATACAGTTTGTCGAACGCGCACACACACACACACACACACACACACACAAACAGACAAACACACAGTGAGAGAAGCCTCCAGACCAAAACCACAGTCAAACTCTTTTTATTTGTTTGTCTAAAGGTCAGTGTCTCCACTGCTGGGCTGGCCCAGATAGCTGTGTGTGTGTGTGTGTGTGTGTGTGTGTGTGTGTGTGTGTGTGTGTGTGTGTGTGTGTGTGTGTGTGTGTGTGTGTGTGTGTTTTTACACTGAGCTTTCCGGCGGTTGTCACAAAAGAACTCCGCAGTTTGCAAAGCGAATGACCTACATTCCACTCTAACTGCACACACACACACACACACACACACGCCAGCACCTATCTGGGAGTTGTTAATGAATGGGGGGTAATCTCAAGCTCAACACATACACACTCACACACACACACACACCCTGGCGAGACAGGTAGGCATTCTCAGCTCTAATGGGGAGTGCTGCTATTTTCAGCTCACTTCTTCTCTCAGTGTTTCTGTCTCTACACACACACACACGTGCACACACACACACACACACACACACAGAGGCATATCCAGGTCCTGCTGGAATGAAAGACTTTTAGATCATTTCTGTTGAGGGATTACACAGAAGCAGGTGGATTTGGTACTGTGTGTGTGTGTGTGTGTGTGTGTGTGCATGCGTGCACTTGCACGTGTGTGTGTGTGTGTGTGTGTGTGTGAGTGTGTGTGTGTTTAAACGTAAACGTGCTAATCTCCTCACGCTGAGAGTCAAATCTGCTCCACTTTTAAATGTAGCAAAAAAAACTACAACACACACTGCTGATGTCACAATATGCTTTATGTGACATCATCATCCCGCTGATACACAGAGAAACAGCCAATCAGAGTGGAGCTTCAGTGAGACAGTGGGGGGTTATGTAAGAGTTCAATCGCTCATACAGCTTCAGCGTGTTGTGATGTGTGTGTGTGTGTGTGTGTGTCTGTATGAGACCAGGTTAGCGTGTGGAATAAAGGGATGGACAGGTGGAGTGATGGAAGGACAGAATAATGTAATAATAGGGTAAAAAATATGAAATAATGAAAAGATGAAAAAGACAAGTAATATTAAATTACACTGACATGCCATAAGTCATGGGATATGTAAATGAATTATAAAGGGTTACCTCAAGCAATGGCTTGGTAAAGCATGTATATAAGCTATGAGGTGTTATCTTGTGAGTGAGTTTAAACACTGGGCAGCATGCTCATGGTAAGACATGGTAAGACGTGAATTATTTGAGTTGGTGTGAGGTCTGATAAGTGACAGGTGTTAGGTGGATGATACACTGCATTATTAAAAGTTGTGCGTTTGGGTATTTAACATTCCTTTATCCACAGTGTCACATATGTACTAGAAATACGCAATAGTGGTGAGTGGTGGCAACCCTGGCAGAAACTACAACCACATTCAATACAGGAGATCCCAAACACATATTTCACCCTATGCCTTTACTTTACTTTTAATGAAGGACGTAGCAAAAGTCACTGGAATCAATACTGTCTCCTGTCCCATGAAATGTGGCATGTGAGTGAATTATAATTATTATACCAATATCATATCATATTAATTGATATTGATATGTATTATATCAATAAAACCAAGCAAAGCCTGAGATTGTTTTTAACCCTAGAATGCTAACACCGGGTGATTTTTACCCAACACTTTTTTTTCCATGTAATTTTCTTTCTGTTGCTCTTGTCTGAGCTTCATGGGATTTTGGGTAGCTTCAGGCTGATGATCATTGACGTCATTAATGTTATGGTTGATACTCTCCTACCATCTATGATTTTTTTCAAGAGGCATGCGTTCAGATGATTTTCATCCACCGTTAGTGAACGAGAGTAAGATATTTTATGGGAGAAATCAGGGGCGCAACTACATACTTTTTGGGGTGTATGCAAACGTAATATCTGCACCCCTGGGGGGAGAGATGCATTTTAAAATCGTCAGTGGGGAATGGGGGGAATGGGTATGCGTTGTAAAATTGACAGCCTTTGGGGGGGGGGAGCTTGAAGGGTGTGTGGGTTGGAGGCAGATGCGTTTTAAATTCGTCGGCCGGGGCGGGGGGGGGGGGGGTGGGGGACATTGTTAGGACATTACGTGTTTTATAAGGTCATACATGGTACCTTTTTTATTTTATGTGATGTTGTATGTTGTAAAATTAAAGAAAGGTTCCAACACTTGTCATACAGTGTATACCCAACATTAGTGATGGTGTTACTAATTTTAATGTTATAGTGTTTTAGGCTTAACTGCTAATATAATATAAAAATACAAGAACCGAATTGGCAAAAGTGTATCACTGTGTGTGTGTGTGTGTGTGTGTGTGTGTGTACAGTGTGTACAGTTAGACTGGAGTTCAAGGCTTTTTCTACAGTGTGAGATCTAAGAGTGCTGCAGGGTTTAAAAGCAATCATTCACAATCCCAGTACACTGCCTCCATCTGCTGTCTGATCATGGTGGTGCACTCTGTCTGTGAGTTACAAAGGGTCATTTTGGTTTAGTTTTAATCTTAGGGCCCTATCGTACATGGCGTGTTGCTGTATTGGTGGTGGAAAACACAGGAGCTCCACTGACTGAAATGAACCTAGACAACAGTTAATAATCAGAGTTAATTTCTATAGATGCCCCAGCGCACTGCATACACCCTCGCTCATTACACACACATGTTACGCCCAAAACACAGCCATGATTAATTAAGAGAATTAGTTCATGCCTTTATGCTGCTGAACACACCAAGGTTATAATAGTTGTCAATTTTTCATTATACTTTAATTTTATTTCAATTTCACTTTTTCTCCTCCAATTCAGTTAGTTTTAATTAGTATATAGTGAGTTTGCTAGTTTTTATTATTTTATATATTTTTTAAGTGGTTAGTTTTAATTGGATACCACTTTAAATAAGACTACCTTTATAAAGGGTTTATAAATGGTTTACAATCAGTTTATTAATGGTTACTAATTAGGTTGCAAATGCCTTAAAAAATCATTAATAATCAGTTATAACCCATATGTAGCCACAGCCACAGCCATCTATATTGTTGCCCTTTCTACGTATGTGTTATAACTGATTATGAAAGATTTTTAAGGCATTTGCAACCTAATTAGTAACCATTAATAAACTAATTGTAAACCATTTATAAACCCTTTATAAAGGTAGTCTGATTTTAAAGTGGTACCATTAATTCTAGCATTAGTTTTAGGTTTTTATACTTTGGATTATTTATGCGGAACAGGATCTAAAAAGGTAATAAAACACAACAAAAGAAACCCTTAAAAATATATAAAGTTACTGTCAAACAACCAACCGTCCAAAAAAACTCCAACGTCTACAAGCTAGCAGCCTTAAGTGCAAAATATATGTAATACTGCTGCTTAAAATAGCCAATAGAACACACAAACATGAAACACACATCACATCAGAGAGATCAATCTAAAAAAACACATAAACAAACTTACAAGCCCAATAAACTCTACAGGTTTCACTCATTTTCACCAACATTATCAATAAAGCAGGAAATAGACTGCTCAGCACCAGATACAGATACAGCTTTTTATAATATCAGTGCAGAACTAACTATACTGTACCTCAAATATATAATATCAGAGAGTGAACACAGCTGTAATACACTTCTTTTAGAGTGTGTGTGAGTGAATGTGTGTGTGTGAGTAAAAGAGAGAGAGATTTATCAGTTCTTCAGTTCTTATGCTGCTTCTCAAATAGACTTATCGCTGTGTTTTAGTTAGTTTTATAAACTCTCAATTCAGTTCCAGTTAGTTAAATTTTTTTTCTTATAATTAACTTTTTCATTAGTTTCTGTTAGCATTTTTTTTCACTTTCGGTTATTTCGTTACACACCTCATTTCCAGACCACCACGCCTATCAGTGAAGATTTATTTCTAAACTCTGATGGTATTATAAGGTGTGGGCACAGTACGTGAAAATAGACTGTAAGATAGCAAAGAGCATCAGGACATACCTTGCGCAGGATGTACGATAAGGTCTGCTCTGTAAATAGCATTGTTTATTCATATCTTACATTTTAAAAATTACCATTTTTTACAAATTATAATCATGTATAAGTGCATGAGTGGACTTCAGTGTAGCATTCAGCCAATAATCAATCTCAGCAGCAGAGAAAGCTATAACTTTCCCTTACATCCTGCAGCTCTAAGACCAGGGATTCATAGTTATATTTAAATTACATGTATATGCATAAGAGAAGGCAGCTTTGAGGAAAATCTATACAGTGATGCTGAGTTAGAGCTGTGTAATTGATGGATTTGGTTCTATGTTTTGTGTGATATTGGCCATTGAGAGCACAGGAAATCACTAAGGTCATGCCCATCCCTCAACCTGTCAATCTAATAGGAGGGAGTCATCGGTAAACTGTTTGTGCAGCACGTTTGGTAACAATAGTGGAGAAACAGGAGAGCCTGAGAGCTTTGATACATATAATGAAGAAAATACAAAAGTAAAGGGGTTTATTTGAAGATGAGCAGATGCATTTATTAAAACTCTGGACTTTGATTAAACGTGACATTTGGTGTGAACCACATTATCTCTACACCATCAAGTACAACACACTTCTACTCAAGGCATGAATTACGAGGAGGGAGGTTAAGGAGGTCCGATACATCACCCATACACTCCTTCACTGACTGATCACTTGACAACACAGACCACAAGCACCTGTGTATTGATTTCACCTGTTCCCCTCACTATATGTTAACCTTAACCAAGTATTAGATTAGGTTCCATTCATCTATACAAAGCATTTACCTTATCTGTGTTTAATTGAACCTATTTTTTAATCTACTTTGCATTTCTGATAATGCCTTTCCTTGTTATCAGGATTGTCTCTGCTCATTGTATTTGTTTTCTGTTTTTTACCTTGCCTGTTTTTGACTATGAATTTGTATTCACCTCATTCAATAAAGCTATTTTATTGTATCCTTGTCTCATCCCTGCATGACCTTATGCAAGTTTCTCGACTCGACTACCCTTATAAACACTTCAAGCACAAAAAAAATCATCCATCTGTTTCCTGTAAATCAGTTGAAAGTTGGAGTTTGGTGTAATGCTTCTATGAGCATTTTGGACGGTTCCCTTTAGGCTTCAGGCAAAGGAAAGTCACACATGATGTGGCCCAGTAATAACTTATTTGGATAAAAGTGACTTAATCTGAAGCGACTGAAACAGATAAGATGTGGAAGTGATTTTGTGTAAAGAAATAAACAATTATGAGTTTCTTTGATTTTATTATTATGAGTTTTCTTTGAAACCTCTGGAATATAATCAAGAGGAAGATGAATGATCAAAAACCATCAAACCAAACTGAACTGCTTAAATTTTTACACCAGGAGTAAAGGCATACATTTATCCAAAAGCAGTGTGTAAGACTGGTGGAGGAGAACATGCCAAGATGCATGAAAACTGTGATTAAAAACAGGGTTATTCCACCGAATATTGATTTCTGAACTTTATGAATATGAACTTGTTTTCTTTTCATTATTTGAGGTCTGAAAGCTCTGCTTCTTTTTTGTTATTTCTGTTATTTCTCATTTTCTGCAAATAAATGCTCTAAATTACAATACTTTTATTTGGAATTTGTGAGAAAGGTGCAAGGGAAAATGAAAACAATAAATTAAAAGCTTTGTGGTGGCTGTAGTAGTGAATAATTATTTGCCGATATACAGTGGCTTGTAAAAGTATTCATAACCCTTGAACTTTTTCATTTTGTCATCTTACAACCACAAACTTAAATGTATTTTATTGAGATTTTAAGTGATAGACAAACACAAAATAACACATAATTGTGCTATTATACAAAAAGTATACATGGTTTTTAACATTTTAATCAGATACAAATCTGATAAGTATACCATGCAACATTATGCAGCCCCTCTATATCAATACTTCATAGAGCCACATTTTGCTGTAATTACAACTGCAAATATTTTGGGCTATGCCTCTACCAGCTTTGTGCATCTGGAGACTGAGATTTTTTTGCTCATTCTTCTTTACAAAACGGCTCAAACTCAGCCAGGTTGAATAGAGACATATTTTATGTCTCTTCACAGAAGCTCAGTGGTATTAAGGTCAGGACTTGACTGGGTCATGTCCATGTGACAAAAGTGGAACTTTTTAGAAGATGTGTGTCCCATTACATCTGGAGTAAAACTAACATATAAATTTAGAAAAAGTACATCATACTGAATGTAAAACATGGTGGTGGTAGTGTGATGGTCTGAGGTTGCTTTGCTGCTTCAGGGTTTGTATAACTTGCTGTAATAGACGAGACCAGGAATTCTGCTGTTTACCAGACAATCCTGAGGGAGAATGTCTGGCCATCAGTTCTTGACCTCAAGCCTAGGAGCTACTTGGGTTCTGCAGCAGGACAATGACTCAAAACACACAAACAAGTCCACCTCTGAATGGCTTAGTAAAATTAAATAAGGGTTTTGAAATGGCCTAGTTAAAGTCTGATTGGGAGGCTGTACATGATCCTAAACAAGACATTCATGCTCGAAAACCCTCCAGTGTGGCTGTATTGGAGCGTTGCACAATTCTGTAAAGAGTGCAGTTGTTGCCACAAAGGGTGGCACAACTAAGTTATTAGGTTTAGGGGACAAATACTTTTTCAGAAATACTTTTGGTTTGGATAGTGTTTTTCCTTTAATAAATAAAATTATAATGAAAAAGTGCTTTTTATATTTTTATATAATATAAAAGGCTTCTTCTGCATTACCCTCCCATAGAGCCTCTCCTTATGCAAATTTCACTGAATAGTGCACTTCAAATATATCACTGTGTTCGTCTGCTATATGATATATTTACCTGAAAGTGCTGATCTGAACAACCACAGAGTTGTCATGAAAATGATCAAGGGTGCCCAAACCTTTTTATGCCACTGTATATAAAAAGAGATTGGGCATCCTTTCTTGAAATAAATAATTCTACATACATCTCACCAACACTTTTTGGGATACAGGCAAGTAATCCATCTAAAAAAAAAAGAGCTTAGAAATCTTAGATACGATCTAAATTTCTATTCCAAAGTGTTACGCCCTCGCTATGTTTTCCTGTGTTTTCCCCGTTTCCTAGTGTGTTTCTCTTGTACTTTTCCATTACGTGTGTGTAATTTGTAGCTCCGCCCCTCGTTACCTGTCTCCCCGGGTGTTCATTGTTTCATGTTTAGTATAAATAGTACCTGTTAATCTACGTTTGCTGTCGGTCTTTGCACCTCCCCCCGTTGTCTGTCACGTCACGTCTTTGATTTATATTTACTCGCTCTTGTTTATTATTCGGTCACGTTATTTCTAGTTACGTTTATTTTTTATTTTGTTTCTTTGTTTCTTTGTTTACGTATTTATCCTCGTGTATATCCTCTGCCCTGTTTAGTTATATTCAGTCTAGCTTTGCTTTTGTTGTTCTTCCTGTTTGTTTGTTAGTTTATCTCTCGTTTGTTATTGTTACCCCTCGCTTGTTTTGGTTTGCTTCTCTGTTCTATGTTTACTTGTTTATTTACTTATTATAGTTTAATAAATCTGGTCTTACCCGCATTTACGTCCGCCTCCCGTCTGGTTCCCGCGTTACACAAAGATTAAGACATGAAAACATAGAAAACTCATAAATCTGGAAAATATCTAGCCAATCTCATAAAACGAAGAAAAGAAGTAAAAACATATATTACGATCATTAAAAACTCAGCTGGGAAAACAGTACAGATAACACCCATCAATATTAAAAAAAAAAAAAGTGTACTCATCAGACCATGAACTAAATTCTGATTTACTAATAACTTCCTGGATCAAATTATCTCAAGAAGAATTTCACAAAGCCCTAAAACACATGCCAAAAAAATAAAGCACCAGGACCCGACGGATTCCCTGCAGAGTTCTAGAAACACTTGTGGCACTTTTCATCCCTATTTCATCCCAAATGTTAGAATCATAGAAATGAAAAAAAAAAACATCAAAAATTAAACAAAAAGCAAAAATAACACCCAATGTCCCGCATAATGTTGTGTGTATTGCAATATTTTGAGAAGACTAAACATAGCTACTATCTAAAGTTTGTTGAACAATTTTTGTTTACTAAATAATTCTGCATGTTTTGCTGTATAGCTTTAATATAGTCTTCAAAAAAATACACTTACACTTACAATGTAAAAAAACATAAAAAGAAAGAAAAGAACGAGAAAAGGGGTGTCAAATTTAGTTAATTTATGTGAAATATTGTTAACAGCTGTGTGTGTAAATGGAAGTGTAAATGATTCAGGATATGTAATTTGACTCCAGTGCAGAGACTGCAGACTGTGTAAAACTGAAAGTATTTCTTGTCAGGTCACATTACTCAGAACAACACCCCAGAACAACACACTCTTTAAAGTCATGAAGACACATGAGCATTAACGCCACACAAACCAACGCTTCATACAATAGGAACTGTGAGCTAGAAAGTCATTTCTAGAGGTAAGTGCTGTTTATGAATATTATGAATATATTATGAAGTATTATGAACTTACATATTACAAAGTTTTTATAAGCAAACCAAACCAGGAAGAACAACTTGCTTTTGTATATGTCCAACAGCATCTGAGCCCCCGCCATTGTGAATGTATATTTAACTATGTGTTTAGCCATTTTACAGTGCTTAGAAAGCAAATTACTATGTTATATTGTTATCTGTTGGCTTTTTCTTGTTCTTCATCTTCTTCTTCTTCTTCTTCTTCTTATTATTATTATTATTATTATTATAATTATTAATGGTATTATTCCATTTATATATATATATATATATATATATATATATATATATATATATATATATATATATATATATATATTTTTTTTTTTTTTTTTTTTTTTTTTTTTTTTTTTTTTAATTTCCAGATTATTTGATAAAATTATAATTGTAATTATAATACAATTATAATGGGACACTATTATCTCATTATGAAATTTAAAGCACCTTTAACTGGGCTGAGCCAATTCTTTCTATGTAATGGTCGAAGAATAGGCACTCCTTCCAGATAATTAAGTATTTCTCCCAAAAAAAATATTGCAATTACACATTTATTTTGTGTGTATTGGAACAACACAAAAAAGAAAGAAAAAAAAGGCTAATTCAATATACTTTCACTTAAAACTTCAAAACTGGGCCGGACAAAATTATTAGCATTTTTTCAAAATTGTGGGTGAATAACTTTGTTTCAAGTATAACTTTGTTTCAAGATGCTTGTTTAAACGTACCTGTGGCGAGTAACAGGTGTAAGCAATATCAATATCACACCTGAAATCAAATAAAAAGGAGGGAAATTGACTAAACCTTGGCACTGTGTGTCCGTGTGTGCCACACTAAGCATGAAGAACAGATAGAGGAAAAGAGACCTGTCTAAAACACAAAAATGTGAAAAAAATATCAAAAATCTCAAGTCCATCTCCAGAAATCTTGATATTCCTATGTCCATGGTGAACATCATCGTCAGGAAGTTTACAACCCATGGAAATGTAGCCAATCTCCCTGGACATGGACGGAAGAGAAAATTTGGGCAGAAGAGACCAAGATAGGCCTTTTTTTAAAGCACATTATTCTAATGTTTGCCAAAAACAGAGGCCTATGGAAATAAAATATGGTGGAGATTCAAAGATGTTTTAGGATTGTTTTGCTGCCTCTGACACTGGGTGCCTTGACTGTTTGCAAGACAGCAGCAAATCTGAAGATTACCGAAGGATTTTGGGTTGCAATGTAGGGCCCAGTGTCAAAAAGTTTGCTTTGAGTCCTGGGTCATGGATCTTCCGGCAGGACAATGACCCCAAACATAAGTTAAAAAGCACCCAGAAATGGAAAAAAGCGCTGGAGAGTTCTGAAGTGGCCAGCAATGAGTTTGGATCCAAATTTCATTGAACATCAGTAGAGAGATTCTAAAATGTTGGGAGAAGCACTCTTCAAATATGAGAGACTTGGAGCAGTTTACAAAATAAGAGTTGTCCAAAATTCCAGTTGAGAGGTGTAAGAAGCTTGATGATGGTTATAGGAAGTTCAGGGTGCCAATAATTCTTAATTATCAATAATTTTTTTTTAGGATGTTTCAATACACACAAAGAAAATCTAGCTAGCGACTGCCTAGTAACACCATAGCAACCACTTATAAAAAGTTTAGCAGCAACACAAAATATCATAGCAACATGGGATATTATGGCAACCACTTGGGATACTATGAACAACTGCTTAGCGACTGCTTTTTAACCATCTTATCAATCTCATAGAATATCACAGCAAACTTTGATGTGATAGCTGCTATCTAGCGACCCATTCGCAACAACCTTAACACAACTAAGACACTCAAGCACCCTCTGCCTCCCCCCTCTACATGTGCCTGCTTCTCACTATGTGTGGTTCTCTTGTCTTTCCCATGTTTAAGAGTGAGTAAAGCTGTCCATACTCTGCATGACTTTTAATACTAAAATACTTTTAACAGACTGAAGTCTGACACCTTCTCACATATAAAGACTTTTTACTCACTGAATAGTCACACTAAGATTTTACAAAGACTGGAGATCACTTACTGCAAGACTGCAACTAGATTCTTTCTGAGATTATTTCCCATCATGCTCCTGGTGGAGTTTACTTACAATACATATAACATATTACATATTACAAAAAATGTGTATATCAATACTGTGATTTATCAGACACTCCCAATCAACAGTTTATTTTTCTGCCACACTGTTAGTTCTTGATATTTGAGTCCACGCAAATAGTGACATGAACGATGTCAACAACCAATAGGAGAGCTATGGGAAGCTGCAAGACTATATTGCATATGACTGTCCGCGTACACAGGAAATTTGGCAGTGTTAAATCAACACTGTTAGTGTTAAATCAACACTAATACGTGTTGATTTAACACTAATAAGTGTTGATTTAACACTAACAGTGTTGATTTAACACTGCCAAATGTCCTGTGTAGAATGGCCCAGCTCAAAGTTCAGACCTAAATCCAATCGAAAACTTATGACAAGATCTAAAAAAATCTTTTCACAAACTCTTTCCATCTAATCTGACTGAGCTTGAGCTGGGGGCTGAATACACCACACTTTTCAGCTTTTTATTTGTAAAAAATATTTTAAATCATAAATTATTTTCTTTTTTTTACTTTACAATTGTATACCACTTTGTGCTGGTCTTTTACAATAAATTCCAGTGAAATATATTTATGTTTGTGTTTGTAATGTGACAAAATATTGAAAGGTTCAAGGGGTATGAATACTTTCGCAAGCCACTGTATGTTTTCATGTGCTTGTAAACATTTACCACAGTACAGAATTTGCTTCCTGCTAACTACACTCTAAAAAACAGAGGTACGATATGAGTACTTTTTTGTACTCGAAGGTACACTCTTTATAATTGTACTCTCAAAGGTACAATATTGGTCTTTACAGGGTCAGATTTGTTCCCTCTGAAGTACAAAGTCATTTCTAACAGCAATAAGTACAAATTTGTACCATTTAACCAGCCAAAGGGTACATTCAGTATTCTGTATCACTGTACTGATAAACAATATATATTTAAATTGCACATTTTTTATTTGAAAGCCAGACAATTTTGGATCATCAAGTTTTTGAGCTATATTTAGTTGATGATAATGTTTAGAATCTTTATAATCTTTACTGGCACAAAAACCATGGGTACAAAAAAGGACTTTCACTGAAAGGTACTTTTTTGTGCCTCAATATAAGGTACAGCCCCAGCGACAAGCTTTGTACTCTTTTAAGTACAAATCTGTACTTATATTTCTTAGAGTGTATGCAGGTTTCAGTGGTTTGGTTTTCAGATGTAAAAAAGCTCTAAACAGCGCTCCTCTTTTGCTCTGCCATCAGCAGTGCGCCGCAGTGAGTGTAGCAGCAAGGGGGGTTGTGGTTAGGGTGCTAATTGAGCATGAGTGAAGTGAGAGAAGAACAGTGTTGTATGACCAATCGGTTACTCTGTAAATGCCTGAAATTGTACTGAAGAGAAACTGAAATTTAAGAATCGATCTCATCACACAAGGTATTAATCAATACCCAATACCAACGTTAGTATTGATACTATCAATATTTAAATTTGATCTGCCCACCCCTAAATCCATTAAAGAAGACATGCACACAGTAAATTTGCCAGTGCTAAATCAACACTGTTAGTGTTGAATTTTACACTCTCAGGGCCCTATAAACCCTGCGCAAGGCACGTTGTAATGCTCTTTGCTTTTTTCACACCTTGGGCCTGGGTCTTTAAAATAGCATCAGTGTTTAGGAATGAATCTACACTGGTGGGCGTGGTGGTCTGGATTTGAGGTGTGTTTAGGTACATTTCTGGTGTTTTGCTTTTTTTGGTGGCAGAAAACACAGGAGAAAACACAGGAACACAGGAACAACAGTCAATCATCAGAGTCCAATCCTATAGGTGCACCCAGTGCATGTACAGCCCTGCTCATTACCAGAGGTGGAAAGTAATGAATTACATTTACTCACGTTACTGTAATTGAGTAGATTTCATGAATAATTTGTCATTTTTTAAGAGTTTTTAAAATAGGCAATTTTACTTTTACTCAAGTACATTTACTTCTCTACATTGGAAAACCAGTAATCTCCATTCATATGCAGCTACACAGGTTATATAATCTTCTATATTTAGTAAAATATCCAGCACAATAATTACTTTATTAAAAATTGTACAACCTAAGCAAATTCTTTGACAGAATTCTGCCTTCAGGGTTTTCTGAAAAACAGTGAAGGTTAATGGAGACAAAAGGTGTTTGTTAATTAATCAACTAACGTGTATAAATGCCTAAATTATTAGTATATTAAATTCACCAAAGCTGTATGAATTGTGTCTGTCAGCGCAATGTTTACAGGCGATTAAGGCAAATATAACTTAAATACCTTAGCTTATGATCATGGATTACATAAATCCATTTTAGACATTAAACAACGCTGAACTGAACTGGATACATATCAAACTGCCTAGTTTAGCTAACAAGTTAGTTAGTTAGCTAATCTAGCTAACAGAGCTGCTCTACGTTACGTGCTTAACCTGCGTCCACAAATAGAGTTTACCTTTCTGAAAGTCTTGGTGGTGAGAGAAATGCCCCATAATGTTCGCTGTGTTTATGTTCCGCTGATTTTATCACACATAGTTTGTGCTGAGTTTTGTTGTCCATGGCAGCACAGCTGAACTTTTCCTAGCAATGTTTATTACGATTAGCGGGAGAGACGCTGTGTGAATCAGCTGTGTAGCCTGGGGTCTGTGTGCGCGGCTTGGGGGAACCGGTGTTCTGTCGAGTTATGCTACCCATCGATATGTGCTTCTTTACAGCACTGCACATGCGCTGACCAACAGTTTTTTGTATGATTTCATGTTTTTAATTATAATTCCTTAAGTTTTTATTGGAAACATTAAACAATCTGCTTGAATGTTAAAAAAAACATGTAAATAGCAGTTAAAGCATAGAAAAAGTAAAAAAAATAATAATGAACTGTAAAAATATAAAATTTGGTTTATAGTCATAACTTTTTAACAGTAAAGAAAAAAATGGATCATAGAAACCTTTAACACTTGTTCTTGAAAATGTATTTATGGGGTGGTCTAAACAAATACTTCCTGAAAAGTCCAAATTATTATGTGGAATAATAGTTCATTAAAAACAATTTAATTTATGATTTGTTTTACTTTTTTCATCAAATAATTAAAACTATATAACTTTTACTCAAAGCATATTTTAAATTGAGTACTTTTTTACTTTTACTCAGGTAGATATTTAAAATGAGTCTTTTTACTTTCACTTGAGTAGAATTTTAGCAAAGTTATGGTAATTTTACTTAATTACAATTTTTCAATACTTTTTCCACCTCTGCTCATTACACACACACACGGACACACTGCAGAGCGCAAACCCGACTTTTAACTCAATAATAAACAGAACGTGAAGCGTGAACATGCAGGTCAGTTTCGCCGAGACACACATAGCACTGTGCTGTAAAGATACGAACGCGCCAAAGTCAGAGCTTACCTGCCTCTTAAAGGGACTGACGACTCTCACACTGATTGGTTTATTTTATGTTACGCCTCAAAACACACCCATGATTAATTAAAAGAATTAGCTCATTCTTTTTCGCTTTGCACCTTTATGATACCAAAGACACACCAACATGCCCTAAATCCAGCTGCACAATCTGCAATTGCCTTGTGTGCTATATATTGCTAAAATAGGGCCCTCAGTGTTAATTTAACATTAAAAGTGTTGACTTAACACTGGTGAATTTACTGTGTACATGGACTCGCAGGTGGATGAGAGGACTGGACTCTATTGTTTGACTCTTAGTACACACTGTGAGACAAGTGACTAACATTTCTTGCTTGTTACTTTTGTTACATTTTAGTTTTTGTTCATTCCTTTGTGTTTTTAGTTATTTTTAGGTTTGGTTTCATCGCCCAGACACTGTTTATTTACTTTGGGATATTTGCGGTTTATTGTTGCATTTTCCGTTTTTATCTTTTGTAAACCTTAGCAAACCACATGGGATACCTAATTCTCTTATACTACACAGAAAATTTGGCAGTGTTAAATCAACACTTATTAGTGTTAAATCAACACTTATTAGTGTTAAATCAACACTGTTAGTGTTGATTTAACACTAACAGTGTTGATTTAACACTCCCTGTGTAGCAGCTCTTTAACATGGCACCTTATGGCAAATAAATTATGGCCTAGTCTATAAGAAAAATGCTAACACCCTAAACCTGAGCTACAGCACAGTGACCAAGGTCATATAGCAGTTTACCTGGACAGATTCAACTCTTAAGTTGAGTCGACATGTTTAGTGTAATATCCAGAGGTTGCCTCTAACATTAGACCCATGAGTGCTGCTAGCATTGCTGCAGAGATTGAAGAAGTGGAAGATCAGTCTGTCAGTGCTCAAACCTACACCACAAACTACATCAACTCTGTCTGAATGGCTATCATTCAAGAGGGAAGGAAGTAAGCCTCTTTGGAAGCTAATGTATAGAAAAAGCTCACACACAGTTTACTGAAGACAAGCAGTCCAAGAGCATGGATAACTGGAACCTTATCCTGTGGTTTAAGAGACCAAGATAAACATGTTTGGCTCATATGTGACAGGACTGCTTCGGCTGCACAAACTGACAGGTCTTCAGAAGCCCTGGCTGAACGCAGAGGTGCGTTCTCTGCTGAAAGCCAGGGATGCTGCCTTCAGGCGACTTACATGAACTCAGGAGAGCTCACTGCAGGTGTTAAGACAGCGTACTCCCCTCACCCCTACCCCCAGCACCAGACTTGCATCTTCACCTAGAGAAGAGCCCCTCAGCGTGACACCAGCAGAAGTAAGGTCAATGCTGACAAGGATCAACCCCCAGAAAGCTGCTGTCCTGGACAACATCCCCAAATGCAAAACTACAAGGCTGAGCTGTATTCCAGAAGCTGTAAGGCTCCTAAACTCCAAATAGCCAAAACACTGCACTAACACTTTCAAGAACAATTACATATTTCTGAAACTTTATCCGCACTGAGACACTTTATGTTACTGCTATTCTTTAACATTCATCCATCTAAAAAATAGCTAAGCAATACCTTAGAAACCATTACTTCCACCTTTGTGTGTATCTATTGACCTGTTTATTGGTTTGTCTTTATTCTTCCTATTTCTTTACTTTTGCATTTTTTGCATTATTATTTTCTATGTACTTTGCTAGCACTGGTTTTCTTTCAGTTTAACTTAATGCTTATTCATAGTTTGATTGCACTGACATATTTTTGTCTGCCAAATTATGGCTCTAATTGAATTGTGTGTGTGTGTGTGTGTGTGTGTGTGTGTGTGTGTGTGTGTGTGTGTGTGTGTGTGTGTGTGTGTGTGTGTGTGTGTCACAGGTCAACAAGTCAACTTTCCTTCATTTCTTGTTACCACTGAACCAAGGAGCAGATGCTTAGACCATTAATACAAAAAAATACAGGGAATGTATTCTACAAAAAATAAACAGTACACTATACAAAACAATGTACAGACTACAAACCCTTAAGCACATGATATATATATTTAGAGTACAGTAGTACTCTACTACTGCATGTTACTGTATATTTAGTTTTAATTTGTGCAATCTGATGTTAAGTAACAGTCCTGTATAAATCAGAGGAGCAGGATGAACTCTTCCTTGCAGTGTGAGGAAAACAGTCCCACCTCCACAAAACACTCATGGTAAGAGCAATAATATCTCAAAATAGGACTATTTTGAGGAATAGAGTTAATTTTTTAAATTACATATTTATTTGAAAATACTAAGGCTGTCAGATTAACCTAAATTAACCTCAGAAATAAACACTAATTAATCGCCTTACTTAACTCTGCGCTACAGTTGAGGTCACCATGATGTGATGGAGGCCAACACAACAGCTCATAACTGAAGACCAGATTAATATACAGACCATGTCAAACTGTAGAACTTACTCTACTTAGCACAAGAAAATTAATTTAGTATAAAATAACCAGCACAGCTTCATCCATCTTTTATCAAACCCCAGAACCTACTAATCTAACCAACACAGCACCATCCATCTGTTATCAAACCCCAGAACCTACTAATCTAACCAGCACAGCACCATCAATCTGTTATCAAACCTCAGAACCTACTAATCTAACCAGCACAGCACCATCCATCTGTTATCAAACCCCAGAACCTACTAATCTAACCAGCACAGCACCATCAATCTGTTATCAAACCTCAGAACCTACTAATCTAACCAGCACAGCTTCATCCATCTGTTATCAAACACCAGAACCTACTAATCTAACCAGCACAGCACCATCCATCTGTTATCAAACCCCAGAACCTACTAATCTAACCAGCACAGCACCATCCATCTGTTATCAAACCCCAGAACCTACTAATCTAACCAGCACAGCACCATCCATCTGTTATCAAACCCCAGAACCTACTAATCTAACCACCACAGCTCCATCCATCTGTTATCAAATTCCAGAATCTACTAATCTAACCAGCACAGCACCATACATCTGTTATCAAACCCCAGAACCTACTAATCTAACCAGCACAGCACCATCAATCTGTTATCAAACCTCAGAACCTACTAATCTAACCAGCACAGCTTCATCCATCTGTTATCAAACCCCAGAACCTACTAATCTAACCAGCACAGCACCATCCATCTGTTATCAAACCCCAGAACCTACTAATCTAACCAGCACAGCACCATCCATCTGTTATCAAACCCCAGAACCTACTAATCTAACCACCACAGCATCATCCATCTGTTATCAAACCCCAAAACCTACTAATCTAACCAGCACAGCACCATCCATCTGTTATCAAACCCCAAAACCTACTAATCTAACCAGCACAGCTTCATCCATCTGTTATGAAACCCCGAAACCTACTAATCTAACCAGCACAACACCATCCATCTGTTATCAAACACCAGAACCTAATAATCTACCCAACACAGCTCCATCCATCTGTTATCAAACCCCAGAACCTACTAATCTACCCAACACAGCTCCATCCGTTATCAAATCCCAGAACCTACTAATCTAACCAGCACAGCACCATCCATCTGTTATCAAACCCCAGAACCTACTAATTTAACCAGCACAGCTCCATCCATCTGTTATCAAACCCCAGAACCTACTAATTTAACCAGCACAGCACCATCCATCTGTTATCAAACCCCAGAACCAACTAATCTACCCAACACAGCTCCATCCATCTGTTATCAAATCCCAGAACCTACTAATCTACCCAACACAGCTCCATCCATCTGTTATCAAATCCCAGAATCTACTAATCTAATCAGCACAGTGTCATCCATCTGTTATCAAACCCCAGAACCTACTAATCTAACCAGCACAGCTCCATCCATCTGTTATCAAACCCCAGAACCTACTAATTTAACCAGCACAGCACCATCCATCTGTTATCAAACCACAGAACCAACTAATCTACCCAACACAGCTCCATCCATCTGTTATCAAATCCCAGAATCTACTAATCTAACCAGCACAGCTCCATCCATCTGTTATCAAACCCCATAACCAACTAATCTACCAAACACAGCTCCATCCATCTGTTATCAAATCCCAGAACCTACTAATCTACCCAACACAGCTCCATCCATCTGTTATCAAATCCCAGAATCTACTAATCTAACCAGCACAGTGTCATCCATCTGTTATCAAACCCCAGAACCTACTAATCTAACCAGCACAGCTCCATCCATCTGTTATCAAACCACAGAACCAACTAATCTACCCAACACAGCTCCATCCATCTGTTATCAAATCCCAGAATCTACTAATCTAACCAGCACAGCTCCATCCATCTGTTATCAAACCCCATAACCAACTAATCTACCAAACACAGCTCCATCCATCTGTTATCAAATCCCAGAACCTACTAATCTACCCAACACAGCTCCATCCATCTGTTATCAAATCCCAGAATCTACTAATCTAACCAGCACAGTGTCATCCATCTGTTATCAAACCCCAGAACCTACTAATCTAACCAGCACAGCTTCATCCATCTGTTATCAAACCCCAGAACCTACTAATTTAACCAGCACAGCACCATCCATCTGTTATCAAACCACAGAACCAACTAATCTACCCAACACAGCTCCATCCATCTGTTATCAAATCCCAGAATCTACTAATCTAACCAGCACAGCTCCATCCATCTGTTATCAAACCCCAGAACCTACTAATTTAACCAGCACAGCTCTGTTCATCTGTTATCAAACCCCAGAACCTAACCAGCACAGCTCCATCCATCTGTTATCAAACCCCAGAACCTACTAATTTAACCAGCACAGCACCATCCATCTGTTATCAAACCCCAGAACCAACTAATCTACCCAACACAGCTCCATCCATCTGTTATCAAATCCCAGAACCTACTAATCTACCCAACACAGCTCCATCCATCTGTTATCAAATCCCAGAATCTACTAATCTAACCAGCACAGTGTCATCCATCTGTTATCAAACCCCAGAACCTACTAATCTAACCAGCACAGCTCCATCCATCTGTTATCAAACCCCAGAACCTACTAATTTAACCAGCACAGCACCATCCATCTGTTATCAAACCACAGAACCAACTAATCTACCCAACACAGCTCCATCCATCTGTTATCAAATCCCAGAATCTACTAATCTAACCAGCACAGCTCCATCCATCTGTTATCAAACCCCATAACCAACTAATCTACCAAACACAGCTCCATCCATCTGTTATCAAATCCCAGAACCTACTAATCTACCCAACACAGCTCCATCCATCTGTTATCAAATCCCAGAATCTACTAATCTAACCAGCACAGTGTCATCCATCTGTTATCAAACCCCAGAACCTACTAATCTAACCAGCACAGCTCCATCCATCTGTTATCAAACCCCAGAACCTACTAATTTAACCAGCACAGCACCATCCATCTGTTATCAAACCACAGAACCTACTAATCTACCCAACACAGCTCCATCCATCTGTTATCAAATCCCAGAACCTACTAATCTAACCAGCACAGCACCATCCATCTGTTATCAAACCCCAGAACCTACTAATTTAACCAGCACAGCTCTGTTCATCTGTTATCAAACCCCAGAACCTAACCAGCACAGCTCCATCCATCTGTTATCAAACCCCAGAACCTACTAATTTAACCAGCACAGCACCATCCATCTGTTATCAAACCCCAGAACCAACTAATCTACCCAACACAGCTCCATCCATCTGTTATCAAATCCCAGAACCTACTAATCTACCCAACACAGCTCCATCCATCTGTTATCAAATCCCAGAATCTACTAATCTAACCAGCACAGTGTCATCCATCTGTTATCAAACCCCAGAACCTACTAATCTAACCAGCACAGCTTCATCCATCTGTTATCAAACCCCAGAACCTACTAATTTAACCAGCACAGCACCATCCATCTGTTATCAAACCACAGAACCAACTAATCTACCCAACACAGCTCCATCCATCTGTTATCAAATCCCAGAATCTACTAATCTAACCAGCACAGCTCCATCCATCTGTTATCAAACCCCAGAACCAACTAATCTACCCAACACAGCTCCATCCATCTGTTATCAAATCCCAGAACCTACTAATCTACCCAACACAGCTCCATCCATCTGTTATCAAATCCCAGAATCTACTAATCTAACCAGCACAGTGTCATCCATCTGTTATCAAACCCCAGAACCTACTTATCTAACCAGCACAGCACCATCCATCTGTTATCAAACCCCAGAACCTACTAATCTACCGAACACAGCTCCATCCATCTGTTATCAAATCCCAGAACCTACTAATCTAACTTGCACAGCACCATCCATCTGTTATCAAAGCCCAGAACCTACTTATCTAACCAGCACAGCACCATCCATCTGTTATTAAACCCCAGAACCAACTAATCTACCCAACACAGCTCCATCCATCTGTTATCAAATCCCAAAATCTACTAATCTAACCAGCACAGCTCCATCCATCTGTTATCAAAGCCCAGAACCTACTTATCTAACCAGCACAGCACCATCCATCTGTTATTAAACCCCAGAACCAACTAATCTACCCAACACAGCTCCATCCATCTGTTATCAAAGCCCAGAACCTACTAATCTAACCAGCACAGCTCCATCCATCTGTTATCAAACCCCAGAACCAACTAATCTTACCAGCACAGCACCATCCATCTGTTATCAAACCCCAAAACCTACTAATCTAACCAGCACAGCATCATCCATCTGTTATCAAACCCGAGAACCTACTAATCTAACCAGCACAGCTCCATCCATCTGTTATCAAACCCCAGAACCTACTAATCTAACCAGCACAGTGCCATCCATTTGTTATTAAACCCCAGAACCTACTAATCTAACCAGCACAGCACCATCTATCTGTTATCAAACCCCGGAACCTACTCATCTAACCGGCACAGCTCCATCCATCTGTTATCAAATCAAACAATCTACTAATCTAACCAACACAGCACCATACATCTGTTATCAAACCCCAGAACCTACTAATCTAACCACCACAGCATCACCCATCTGTTATCAAACCCCAAAACCTACTAATCTAACCAGCGCAGTGCCATCCATCTGTTATGAAACCTCAAAACCTACTAATCTAACCAGCACAGCACCATCCATCTGTTATCAAACACCAGAACCTACTAATCTACCCAACACAGCTCCATCCATCTGTTATCAAACCCCAGAACCTACTAATCTACCCAACACAGCTCCATCCATCTGTTATCAAATCCCAGAACCTACTAATCTAAACAGCACAGCATCATCCATCTGTTATCAAACCCCAGAACCTACTAATCTAACCAGCACAGCTCCATCCATCTGTTATCAAACCCCAGAACCTACTAATCTAACCAGCACAGCACCATCCATCTGTTATTAAACCCCAGAACCTACTAATCTAACCAGCACAGCACCATCTATCTGTTATCAAATCCCAGAACCTACTAATCTACCCAACACAGCTCCATCCATCTGTTATCAAATCCCAGAACCTACTAATCTAACCAACACAGCATCACCCATCTGTTATCAAACCCCAAAACCTACTAATCTAACCAGCGCAGTGCCATCCATCTGTTATGAAAGCCCAAAACCTACTAATCTAACCAGCACAGCACCATCCATCTGTTATCAAACACCAGAACCTACTAATCTAACCAACACAGCATCATCCATCTGTTATCAAATCCCAGAACCTACTAATCTAACCAGCACAGCATCATCCATCTGTTATCAAACCCCAGAACCTACTAATCTAACCAGCACAGCTCCATCCATCTGTTATCAAACCCCAGAACCTACTAATCTAACCAGCACAGCACCATCCATCTGTTATCAAACCCCAGAACCTACTTATCTAACCAGCACAGCACCATTCATCTGTTATCAAATCCCAGAATCTACTAATCTAACCAACACAGCACCATACATCTGTTATCAAACCCCAGAACCAACTAATCTACCCAACACAGCTCCATCCATCTGTTATCAAATCCCAGAACCTACTAATCTACCCAACACAGCTCCATCCATCTGTTATCAAATCCCAGAATCTACTAATCTAACCAGCACAGCTCCATCCATCTGTTATCAAACCCCAGAACCAACTAATCTACCCAACACAGCTCCATCCATCTGTTATCAAATCCCAGAATCTACTAATCTAACCAGCACAGTGTCATCCATCTGTTATCAAACCCCAGAACCTACTAATCTAACCACCACAGCTCCATCCATCTGTTATCAAACCCCAGAACCTACTAATCTACCCAACACAGCTCCATCCATCTGTTATCAAACCCCAGAACCTAATAATCTACCCAACACAGCTCCATCCATCTGTTATCAAACCCCAGAACCTACTAATCTAACTAATCTAACCTAATCTAACCTACTGATCTAACTAATCTGTTATCAAACCCCAGAACTTACTAATTTAACCAGCACAGCACCATCCGTACATCCAGAGAGCAGTTAGAATCGCTAATCCACCATTTTGGGCTTCATAATTAAAGTTTCCAGGTCAAATTATGTCACAGTTATCTGTAAATCAGATTATGATTTACACTGTGATGTTTATAAATCATGATGTTGATGTTGACAATGCTGATGTGTGTTGTTTCCAGTCCAATCCAACAAGAAAGATCAGACTCTGCAGCAGCCAGCTGTGTGTCCATAAAGAGTGACAAGTCTATGGATTCTCCACTACAGTTTGAAGGTGGAGATCCTGTATCTGGAATCAGGTAATGGCTGCTCTATGTTTTTGTTTGTGCAATTTCCGTAAATTAATTGCAATCTCAGTTTACGGTGTGCAGCATTTCCGTACATTAATTGCAATCTCAGTTTACGGTGTACAGCATTTCCGTACATTAATTGCAATCTCAGTTTACGGTGTGCAGCATTTCCGTACATTAATGGCATTCTCAGTGTCACCGGGGAAAGGACGCACACCAAATGACAAAATAACTTTTTCCGGGTATTTTATTCTGATTAAATTGTACTCCAAACAATAAAAATAAAAATGAATACACTGTAAAAACCCTAACTATGAACACAGTACAGTATTTGGTAGTGGCACTAATTACAGAAAATAGATAAATAACATTAATACCACATTAATACCATTAACAGAGCTCTTTTAATATTTGTTTTTAAGCTCACCTCGATTTACTCAGCTTTACTCAACAAGACTTGAGCATTTCTTTAAGAGAACTTGGATAAACAGCTTCTGTAACCCATAAAAATACAAGGCTTGAACACGAGGAGCACACTACCCCACTGAAACAATGCCATCTGCCCGCATCTGGTTATGATTCATCCAAAATACATGTTTAGAAAGGCAATATAGGCATCTACTACTGTTATAGGCCAACTAATCCTTATATTGTTCAGTATTTCCTGATTTTTACCTCTTATTTCATTAGGATGGCTCTGGATGGATCCTAAAATGGAGCACCACCATTCACTGCAGCTTGAGCCTCCTTCTCTACCATGCTCTTAGCTCCTCCCTTTCCTCTCTCAGGGTGACAACAGTTCTGATTGTGTTTCTTAAAGTTACAGACACACATTTTAAAGGTGTATTCTCAATTCACCACCTGGCTACATTCTCCCCTGCTCAGGAGTCAACGTCCTCTGTGACCTCATAAGATTTCTTTACCTCTTTCACAGCTTCTCTGAAAAATGCTGTACCCAAGCTGGATAAAATTTGTGAAACTGTCACTGAGTCAAGTGGGACGGACTCTAATATGGATCTGGGTTCATGATGCAGGTTAGAATGATGTCCTGCATTAGTTCCTTTGCTCCTACGAGGAGAAGGCACAGGTAATGAGTGAACCTCAAGATTGGACCCAGTATCTGATTCCACTGTCTCTGCTTCAGGACCAACCTCAACACTGGTCGGATTTGACTCTGTCCTGTCATAAGAGGGAACAGCATGACGGTCCATTTCTATCTGCAACCTTGGAACACACATCTCTTCCAAAACCACACCCTCCTCAATACATTCTGGATCTAACTCAGTGACATTAACAGTAGTCGTCTCAGATCTAGGAAGATTACTTTTCTTTCTAGGAGTAGGAATGGGAGTATATACAAAGGGCCTAATGTCAACCCTATTAACCCTTTTCAATGGGCCTCCCTCTACTGGCTCAACAGAGTAAGTGGTCCCTTGGATTTCTACTACCCTGTAAGGAATAGATTGCCAGGCATCCTGTATTTTATTTCGTCCCTGCGGTCTGTTTCTGAGATACACAGTTTGACCAACACCAACTGGTGGACAATAGGTTTTGTCATTCTGGAAAGCTATGCGTTCTGCAGCTTTTTGTTCAGAATATTCTTTAGCTCGAGCATGTGCCTCTTTCAGTCGCCTTTGGTGAGCAGCTAACCAGTCAGCTTTTGCTGATACCTCTGCAGTCTGTCCTAACAAAGCATCAATTGGCAGATGCGGGTCGATTCCAAAAAGCAGTAAATAAGGGGAATACCCCGTTGTGGCATGAGGGGTCACATTGTATGCGTACACAACTTCAGATAAATGCTCAGGCCAACGACGTTTCTGGTAGGGTGATGAGGGGTGGTACGGCTTTTCTTTACACCATACAGTTTACAAAGTTCAGCAATCAATTCACTTTCAAAATTACGGCCTTGCTCTGGATGCAGACGCTCGGGCACACCGTACTTCATAAACCATTCCTTTAAAAGGATTTTTGCTGTTGCGTCTGCTTTTTGGTCTCGAGTCGCGAAAGCCTGTGTAAATTTCGTGAACACATCTGTGATAACCAGAACATTTTCTCTACCATCTGTAGCTGGTTCCAACAGAGTAAAATCTACAGCAATTACCTCTAATGGTCTGGTAGCCAAAAATGACTGCATAGGTGGACGTATCTTTGGCTGAGGCATTTTGGTAAGTACACAACGTTGGGATTTCTTTACCCACTGCTCAACATCCTCATACATCCCAACCCAAAAACATCTTGGCTTTAACAGTTGCATTGTCCTCTCTATGCCCTGGTGACCCATAGAGTTATGTACACTCTCAAGAACTTGTACTTTTAAACAAGCTGGCAACAGTAACTGATTGCATTCACCTTGCCTCAGATCTTCCACCACTCTGTACAGTAGACCATCCTGCTCTCTAATTCTACCCCAGTGCTTCAGAAGTGACTCTCCTCTCCTCTCCTCTCCTTATTGTTTGGCTTTTTCCCTCTGACCCAAAAGGACCTAAAGATGCTGAGGACAGGATCTTGCTCCTGAAAAGAACGCAACTCATCTTTAGAATAGCCTGGTAAAGTAGGTGTATTTTCCTGATCTAACCCAGCCAAAGGGTGACCTGCCTCACTAGCTCGAATTTGTCGAACCTCGCACCTCTCCAGCCCAACATCTACTAGTTCCTGCCCTAGTGTGGTTCCTTTGTTGATCAAATTACAAATAGCCACACAACCATCATACTCCAGATCTTCAGAGGCAATGTTCGGCTCCCCTGCTAAAGGGTGCCTAGAGAGTGCATCCGCAGCCTTATTACTCCGTCCGGGGCGATACTGAACGTCAAAATCAAAGGCAGCTAACTGCGCTACCCATCTCTGCTCAACAGCTCCCAGCCTGGCTGTGTTAAGATGGCATAATGGGTTGTTGTTGGTGATTGCGGTAAATTTTGCACCCAGCAGATATCCCCTAAACTTCTCAGTTATGGCCCATTTTAGGGCGAGAAGCTCCAACTTCATACTGCTGTAGTTCTTGTAATTTTGTTCAGCCTTTCTAAGCCTACGGCTTGCGTATGCTATCACCCGCCTTTTACCATCCTGTTGCTGACATAAGACAGCTCCTAAACCGTGGCTACTCACATCTGTCTCTACAGTGAAAGGGCAAGTGAAGTCTGCAAACCCGAGCACCGGAGCACTAACCAGCTTCTCCTTTAAAACATCAAAAGAGGTCTGACACTCAGTACTCCATAAGGGAGGTCCAACCATTAGACAGTTATTTACCAGATCATGCAGTGGACCAGCTATCTTTGAAAACCCCTGCACGAATCTTCGGTAATAGCTACAGAACCCTAAGAATGAGCGTAAAGCTTTCAGAGTGGTAGGTACTGGCCACTGCTTCACAGCTTCTACCTTATCAGGGTCGGTCGCTATACCTTCTGTGGAGACCTGATGTCCTAGGAATTTTACCTTTTCCTGAAGGAAATGACATTTCTCTATTTTGATTTTGAGACCTGACTCCTGGAGTCGGCTCAGTACTGTCTCTAATCCCTCAACGTGCTCTGAAAATGTCCTAGAGAAGACTAAAATGTCATCCAAGTATACTAAAATTATTTGAAAAATTAGGTCAGTCATAGTTGCCTGCATCAACCTTTGAAATGTAGCTGGTCCATTTACAACCCCCATCGGCATGCGTAAGTGTTCATATAACCCATATGGGGTTGTGAATGCAGTCTTGTGCCGGTCACGTTCATGTACTGCCACCTGGTGGTATCCACTAGCTAGGTCTATAGATGAGAAGAACTTTGCACCTCTCAGAGCATCAAAACTTTCATCTACGTATACGAGGTAAAGGAAATGCGTCTCGCTTAGTTTTTAAGTTTAGCTTACGATAGTCAACGCAGAGTCGTATACTACCATCAGACTTCCTCACTACTACCACAGGTGAAGCATAGGAGCTGGTACTCTCCTGAATCACTCCTTTCCTTAGAAGCTGAGAAATGTGATCTTTTACCTCCTTGTACTGGGTCGGTGGGATACGACGGTATGGAAGGTTCACTGGAGTGTCATCAACTAACACAATCTCATGTTTCACCTTTTCTGTGTAGCCTAGCTCATCATCTCCAACACATCTGAATATTTACCAAGTAAGGCCCTTAACTCTGCTTGTTCTTTTTCAGTGCCACCTATATCCAGCTTACTCAGTATATCAGACACCTTCTGATGATCTTGAGACTCTTTTTAATCCACTGACACCTGCTCTGTATTGGCTGAAATGCGCTGAAAAGTTACTTCACAGTGCTGATTATTGGTAATGCACTGTACAGGTGACAAGACACCTATACACCAGTTCTTGGATTGAGCCACACATCCTCTCTAGAGAGATTAACTACTTGCACTGGAACCTGATGTCTGTGTTCCTTAACTAAAGAAGGCATTACTACAATACCTCCTGGTAATGGTAGTTTACCAGGCTCCAACAACCATGAACCTTGGTTTGGGGACTTGTCTGAGAAACCTCTGACCATGACAGTGACTACTGATTCAGCTGGGACATGTACAAAATCTTTCCCTGCTATTCGAGCAATCTTTGTCTTGTCAACATCACATTTATGCATCTGTTGGAAAACAGTCCTCCAATCTGAGTCTAGCTTTGCATCCAAAGTTCTATCAAATTCAGCCTGAACTAACTGATGACAACGACTGATGATATTCATGCCTATGATAGCAGGTAGGGATGACTGAGAACTTTCAGGGTTTTTCACGACTAAAAATCCACAATCAGGGATTTTAATACCCATGGTATCCATCTCTAACTCCAAATAGCCCAGGTAGGGAATATCTAATCCATTGGCGGCGGTTAATTTAAGCCAGCCAGAGGTTGAAAGCATATCCCCCTCTTCTCCCCCTAACTGCTGGCGGAAGAACTCTTCTGTAATAGTGCTTACTTGGCTGCCTGTATCCAGCAAACATGAAACAGGAACATTCCCAATGTTAACATCTATTGTAGGGCAAGTTCCTACCGCACACTCCAACACCTGACCTTGGCTAAACTTGGCTTTAGGTGAGTCTGTTGTTTGCCCCTGAATTGCCCAATCGGGGCCTTTCGTTTCCCTGTGCATCAGTAAAGGCTGGATTTTTAGTATGCTGTTTTTGTGGACAATTTCTGGCAATGTGTCCCTCCTTCTGACACTTCAGACAGATAGGTTTGCCATCATCTGTAAATCTGAGTGGAGCCCTTGCCTTAGAGACAGGTTTGAACGTGTGAGTTTTCTGAGTGGTCAACTCCATTACTGCCTGCGTTAGCTCACTAAGCTGCTTTCCCTGCTCAGTAACAACCTGCATGACGTCATCCAAAGTCAATGGTTTGTGTTCACTAACACTTACTACAGCACAGCATGCACCCCTCTCAGAATCAGACACCTTACTTCTAGTTCTAGATGGTTTTGAATTAAGAGTAGGCTCTTCCATATTCCATAGGTAAGCTTACTCACGTACTTCTACCATCGAAGAATCAGGTTTGTTTCTAACCCACCTCCTAAGCTCTCTCTTAAGTGCAGGGTCCCGAACTCCCTCGACAAACTGATCTCTCAATACTACCTTCATATTTGGTACTGCATCAGGTGTTTGTCTCAATACATTGTTAAGTGCTTGTGATAAGGCATGTGAAAATTCCAGTAAGCCTTCACTCTCTCTCTGTTTGCGGCTGTAAAAGTCATGCAATAGCTGAGCCCCACTACGTCTATCACTAAAAGCTTCCCGAAGGTAGGTTCACTTCGTAAACGTACCTCTTCTATTGCAGCCCCTCGCAACAAAGAGAGAACAAAGTCATACTGCTCAGGAGGAGACTGACTGCGTGCACGTAAGACGCGTTCAGTTTCCTCAATAAAATCATCTACTAGTCTTCCATCTTTTTCAAAATCACCAGTAAACGGAGCAATGTGACGCTCTCGTGGCACATAGACATATGTTCTATCAGGCATCCTATTCAAGGAATCAATGGTTGCCATTGCTACAGCATGTTTTCTGTTCAGTTCACCAATTTGTTTCTGAATGTCCGATTCTTCTGGCTCAACCCCATCATCAGAGTCCCTCTCCTCCTCTGAATGGTCAGACATTTTAGGAAAAATAGTCTTTGCCAGATAAAGGATAAGGTTTCTGGATCAGTCCAGGAAGATGAACAGCAGCAGCCAGCAGCGATGAGTCCTCCACTCCACCGTCTCTGCATGTCAGGTTGGGTGCGGGAAGGACGAGGAGGCGGACGCAAACGCAAACTATACAAACATTTATTAACAAAAATGAACACAAAATAAACATGGAATAAACTTAACAAGGAAACCAGGACTGAGCATAACAGAAAAACATGAGGACCACTAACAGACATAAAAACGTACAAGGATCGACACGAGAGAAGGGAACACGGACTTTAAATAGTGGTGGACAAACACGGGAAACAGGAAACACCTGGGACTAAGGGGCGGAGCTACAAATGAACACAGGTGAGTGGAAAACTACTAAGACAGGAGACACAGAGGAGCACAGGTCACGTGGGGATATAACACAGACATGATACAGGGCCAGAAAAGGTAAATAAACACAGAAACATGAGAACAGACAGGGACCACGTGACAGAACCCCCTCCTTAATGCGCAACTCCTGGGGCGCGAAAAAACAAACCCCCAGGAGCCGGTCAGGAGAGGGTAGAAACCAAAAAAAAAGAAGACAAGACTAAGACAGAGAACACCAGTGAGGAGGCTGAGCAGGGAACGAGGCTGGAAACATAAACTGAGACTTGGGCGGAGGAAAAAACTGGGACACAGACTGGACAGGAGATGGAGACTGGACAGGGAACGCAGACTGGACAACGGGCACAAATGGAGATTGAGATGGAACAGAGAACGGGAACTGGACAGGAGACGGAACAGAGAACAGAGACTGTAGCGAGGACTGGACAGGTGACGGGACAAATGACTGGACACTAGGCTGGACATTGGGCACAAAAGGAGACGGGACAGGAGACGGAGACTGGACAGGTGAAGTGACAAAAGACTGGACCGGGGACTCTACTGGAAATGGGGACTGGACATTACTGGGCAAGGGGACCGGGATGAAAACATTAATTGGGACAGAAACAAACACGGTGACAGGAACGGGAACAGAGACAGAGACAGAAACGGGTACAGGGACATAAACAGAGCTAGGAATTAGGACAGGGAGAGAGAGAGGTACAAAAAACACAAGAGAGTGCCCAGGACCAGCTAAAGTCTGTGGGGTTAGCCTGGGCACATTACTGGGGGCAAAGTCTGGAGGCCTCGGGGCAGGCCTAGAAACACGGGGCCTGGGGCCAAACATTGTTCTGGGAGCGGGCACAGGGGCAGCGGGAGCTGCTGGTGCTGGAGCTGCTGGTGCTGCTGGTGCTGCAGTGTATGCAGGTTCCAGGGCTGTGGGAGCAGCATATGCAGGTTCAGGGGTGGCAGGAGTCGAGGAGCGCGGATGAGCCACGGGAGTCACGGAGCGTGGCATCTCAGCCGCGAGAGTCACAGGGCGCGGCTTAGCAGCCGCGAGAGTCACGGAGCGCGGCGTCTCGGCCACGTGCATCATGGGAGTCGGGATGGCCTTGGGAGCTGTGCGACCGAGAGCCGGGTAGAGTACAGCCCCTGAGGGAAACGGCAATGGAGTGCGGGCTGGTGCGGGGTAGAGCTCCTCCTCCTCCTCGGAGCTACTGGGTGCACATCCCAGGTAGTCCCACGGGTTGCGCGTCACCTGCCTCGGGTACTCATGGCTACTGCCTAACACGGGAAGAGACCCGAGGCTCACCGCACCAACCCGTAGCGCCCCCCCAAGAAAATCCTCCCCCATGAAGGGTACTTCTTCCGGCAGGCGGGACCCTTTAGAGCGCTTACCCCGAGGCTTCCTCCGGCTTCGGTGCCTCGGGGTCTCCTGCGCCAGGGTGCCTAAGGGGGCACGACGGATGGCCATCCTGGACCCGAGCCAAGGGTTTGCTGCATCCATTATTGGTCGATCCTTCTGTCAGTTTGGGTGCGGGAAGGACGAGGAGGCGGACGCAAACGCAAACTATACAAACATTTATTAACAAAAATGAACACAAAATAAACATGGAATAAACTTAACAAGGAAACCAGGACTGAGCATAACAGAAAAACACGAGGACCACTAACAGACGTAAAAACGTACAAGGATCGACACGAGAGAAGGGAACACGGACTTTAATTAGTGGTGGACAAACACGGGAAACAGGAAACACCTGGGACTAAGGGGCGAAGCTACAAATGAACACAGGTGAGTGGAAAACTACTAAGACAGGAGACACAGAGGAGCACAGGTCACGTGGGGATATAACACAGACATGATACAGGGCCAGAAAAGGTAAATAAACACAGAAACATGAGAACAGACAGGGACCACGTGACACTGCAACTCCGTCTGCAGTCCGACGTCTGGTCACTAGGTCCTCTATCACCACCACCAGGTCCTGGTTCCACTCTCTCCCTCTCAAACCTGCGACACTTCACCACTACCAAACAACTGTACTGTGTTCTAATGTATTACCTAAGAAACCTAACCAAACTATCAGAAACCGCACTCCTGGTTCCAATTTTTGTCACCGGGGAAAGGACGCACACCAAATGACAAAATAACTTTTTCTGGGTATTTTATTCTGATTAAATTGTACTCCAAACAATAAAAATAAAAATGAATACACTGTAAAAACCCTAACTAAGAACACAGTACAGTATTTGGTAGTGGCACTAATTACAGAAAGTAGATAAATAACATTAATACCACATTAATACCATTAACAGAGCTCTTTTAATATTTGTTTTTAAGCTCACCTCGATTTACTCAGCTTTACTCAACAAGACTTGAGCATTTCTTTAAGAGAACTTGGATAAACAGCTTCTGTAACCCAGAAAAATACAAGGCTTGAACACGAGGAGCACACTACCCCACTAAAACAATGCCATCTGCCCGCATCTGGTTGTGATTCATTCAAAATACATGTTTAGAAAGGCAATATAGGCATCTACTACTGTTATAGGCCAACTAAACCTTATATTGTTCAGTATTTCCTGATTTTTACCTCTTATTTCATTAGGATGGCTCTGGATGGATCCTAAACTGGAGCACCACCATTCACTGCAGCTTGAGCCTCCTTCTCTACCATGCTCTTAGCTCCTCCCTTTCCTCTCTCAGGGTGACAACAGTTCTGATTGTGTTTCTTAAAGTTACAGACACACATTTTAAAGGTGTATTCTCAATTCACCACCTGGCTACATCAGTGTACGGTGTGCACTGTTTGCAAATGTGAGATGGGCCGTTGTGTTCTTTTTGGTTAGCAGTGTTTTTTGCCTTGGAACTCCCCCATGGAGAATTTTAGTTCAGTCTCTTTCTTATTACGAAATCATTAACACTGACCTTTACTGCAAGTGAGGCCTGCAGTTCTTTATATTTTGTTCTGGGTTCTTTTTTCTGACCTCCTGGATGAGTTGTTCATGCCCTTTTGGAGTAATTTTGGTGGGCCAATCACTCCTGAGAAAGTTCATCAGTGTTCTATGTTTTGTCTTAAAGTCAAATACTTTTTTTACAGCACTGTATTTTTGTTGTTTTTTAGTTCAGTCCAGCAGAAGAGATCAGACTCTGCAGCAGCCAGCTGTGTGTCCATGAAGAGTGACAAGTCTATGGATTATCCACTACAGTTTGAAGGTGGAGATTCTGTATCTGGACTCAGGTAACAGCTCCTCAAGTTATTAGTCTCTTCAGTACTTAGCCCTATTGTGACACATTCAGTATACTTTTTGATGTGTAATTCTATATTTTCAGTGTTGATTTGTTTAAAAAGGGAAAACTATGATTTAAAACCTGCAGCTGTTTAGAAGTTCTTAATGCTGTAATAAACTACACTATGTATGCCAGAAGAGAACTAATAGTTATTGTAAATTGTAAATTCATGTAAATTATTTGTAATAAATTATAAAGGGTGTTTTAAATTAATATTGCACTTGTTTAAAATTCTAATGCATGTATTATTACTATTATTATTATTATTATTAATTAATTAATTAAATAAAACTGTTAAACAATAGATGCTGAGTTATCTGTAAATAAGATTATGATTTACCATCATAATCCATTAATATCTTTATTACAATAACTAAGCATTTTATTATATTGAATTAGCAAATCATGAAATGCTGATGTGTGTTGTTTCCAGTCCAATCCAACAAGAAAGATCAGAGTCTGCAGTAGCCAGCTGT
The DNA here is from genome assembly GCF_023375975.1 of Astyanax mexicanus. NCBI lineage: Eukaryota > Metazoa > Chordata > Actinopteri > Characiformes > Acestrorhamphidae > Astyanax > Astyanax mexicanus. The sequence goes on along the minus strand of NC_064410.1, from coordinate 12,832,257 downwards.
GTGTCCATAAAGAGTGACAAGTCTATGGATTATCCACTACAGTTTGAAGGTGTAGATCCTGTATCTGGAATCAGGTAACGGCTGCTCTCCTCCAATCAGGGGATTTCATTCATCGCCATCTTTTCTGGGGTGGAGGCAGTTCAGTATTTGTTTAATGTTTTATTTTATACTTATACATGTGAACGTTATATCATACAGTATAAGAGGAATTTGGATAATGCAGTATAAAAGGGAATATTCTGCACAGATCATTCCTTTGGTACAGAATGCAATGTATGGGTGCATTTTAAGGTTTGTAATTCAACGTAATTTGTAACTTCTCATATTAGAATATTCATAAAATTACAAGCTTACCCCGAAAACCTTACTTTCTAAGATTACTTTATATTACATACTTAAACTCGTTTGTAACTTAGGAGTATACTTCAGGAACCACTTCTTTTATGCCTTAATGACATTAAAGCTTGGATGGCTTTAAACTATTTGAATTTTACTGAACAAAAAAGAAGTGTTGGTGTTTTGTCTCAGTGTTTTCTGTGAAGCATACCCTATAAAAACAGGGGCCCGAGAGGCAGAATGTCATTTAAACTTTTCTCTCTAAGTAGCAGATGCTACTGTCCACAGAGCAGAGCTAATAACATGCTCACCGGGAGATAAATCCTAATTCGACACTCAGTGTAACACTCAATGTAACACTCAGTGTAACTCGCTAGTCAACAAAGTATGCTGAACCATGTCTTTTGTGCTATTGACCAGTTTGTTGCCAAACATTAGCTCTTACAAAATTACTTCTGCTTCTTCCCTAGTGAGAGAGAGGAGTATGCTCATGTGGAAACAATAATTCTCCTAGGGAAACTTACCCCTGTTGTAATAAGTGCCTCGGGCTGCAATACACCCAAAACGCACAAGCCCCCATGGGTCCAAATTATGGCAGTCCCTCCATGTCGGATTCTGCAATGAGTACCAGCTACTGGTGCGAGCCTGCACAAAATTTGCAAGTGCCCTGCAGAATAAACTGGGCATTCCATAGCCCAGGCCAATTCTCGGTATAATGGCAAAAGCTTTCCCAGGGTGAAGTGTGTGGATAAGCAGATTCTTCCCTTATTCCCTGCGTGCATGGTGGAATGATCCTCACCAGCTACGCGGGACTATGCAGAAATAGATGTGAATGGACTGTCCAAACTGCTGCAGATCCTGTCTTCCCAGCAATTTCCAACCAACCATCTGCCTCAGCACCCTGTCTATCCATTGCACAAGCAGTAGCACTTCCTTTATCTGGCTACAAGATTCCACAGCAACCCACGGCACAGTCCAGACCACCAGCTAAAGCCAAAGCTGAGAGTGGAGGTGCATGGGTCAGAAAACCAGCTGTACCAGAGGATCAACACAGCAGTTGACCAGCGTTGCCTCAAACCTGCCTGGGCAAGAGAGCCTCGCAAGCAACCTAACTCGCTCCTGGGGGAAGGAAAATGTGTTTGCCAGACACACAACCCTCTTCCACAGCTGGGGGATCAGTGTTTAGAGCCCGCAGTTGCGGCTTACTCTTTAGAAGTATGGGGCTTTATTTTTGTTCAGTTCAGAGCACCCTGTCCACTGTCAAATGCACACACACTATGTTCGGCAGATATAAAAATGTACCCCATAGGGCAACCATATTTCACGTTGGTATGAATATTGTGTTGCTCCTACACTAAATGTAATCTTGCGCATTGTGATTTGCTGATTTTGCAGCCCCACACAGTGGAATACAATGCTGTTCAGCTTTAATGAGGTTTGTGTCGAATTTTAACATGAATTCAGTGTTTGGCTTTGAAAATGTAAATTATTGTGTATTGTTTTTTAATAAAGAGATCAAGTGCAGTAAAATGTATTGTAATAGTTTTGCATTTCATTTTGGCATTTATTCTGCATGTTAGTGTGGAAAACAAATGCATACATTTACAGTTTTCAATGGTAATGTTTGCTTTTCAATTTGGCACTAATTCCTCTCCACACTTCTCGCATCAAGCAAGAAGAGATAGGTAACTTTGAATGACATTCTGCTGCTCAGCCACCCGTTTTTCGAGGGGGTACCTCCCCCCACAGACATCATACATGGCCAGCCTGACAGGGCTGGTATAGGTTGTTAAATACTTTAGAATACTAAGAAATGCTTACATACTGTCCCACAATTGTTGTATATTCAAATTAAAATATTCCTCATGTCATTTTGATTTTACCACTGTCTCTTAGATCTGACCCATCATCTGCTAAACAACATCAGGAGAACATAAAATTAAATATGAAACAAGAGTTTAAGTGTTTAAAAGAAGTGATACCAAATCAGGAAAACACAACCTTTCTTAATGCAAACTACACTGAGGTTTACATCACACAGGGAGGCAGTGGAGAGATTAATAAGGAACATGAGGTAAGACAGATGGAGGCAGCATCCAGGAAAACATTAACAGAAGAAACACCAATCAAATGCAATGACCTCTTTACACCCTTCTCTGAACAAGACAAACCCATCAGAACTGTACTGACAACAGGAGTCGCTGGAATTGGAAAAACAGTCTCTGTGCAGAAGTTTATTCTGGACTGGGCTGAAGGCAAAGCGAATCAGGATCTCCACTTCATATTTCCACTTCCCTTCAGAGAACTGAATTTAATGAAGGACCAGAAACTCAGTCTGATGGATCTCCTTCATGAATGTTTCAAGAAGACAAAAGAAATGGAAATCTCCAGCTCAGACAAAGCTCTGTTCATCTTTGATGGTTTAGACGAGAGTCGTTTAGCTCTAGACTTTCAGAACGGAGTGAATCTGTGTGATGTCACTGAATCAGCATCAGTGGAGGTTCTGCTGATGAACCTGATGAAGGGGAATCTCCTTCCTTCTGCTCTGATCTGGATAACCTCCTGACCGGCAGCAGCTGATCAAATCCCCTCTGAGTGTGTGGATCGAGTGACAGAGGTAAGAGGCTTCAGTGACCCACAGAAGGAGGAGTACTTCAGGAAGATGATCAGTGATCAGAGCCTGGCTGATAGAACCATCAAACACCTGAAGACATCAAGAAGCCTCTACATCATGTGCCAAATCCCTGTGTTCTGCTGGATTTCAGCCACAGTTCTGGAGAAAATACTGAATGAAGCTCAGAACAGAGAGATCCCCAAAACCCTGACTGAAATGTACACACACTTCATCATCATTCAGACACAAATCATCAGAGAAAAGTACCAGAAGAACCAGCAGCACACTGATGAAGAAATGCTCCTCAAACTGGGACAACTGGCATTTCAGCAGCTGATGAAAGGAAACCTGATCTTCTATGATGAAGATCTCAGGGAGTGTGGAATTGATATCAGAGAAGCCTTACTCTACTCTGGTGTGTGTACACAGATCTTCAGAAAGGAATCTGAGCTGCTTCACAGTAAAGTTTTCTGCTTTGTTCACCTGAGCATTCAGGAACATCTCGCAGCTCTATATGTGCACCTGACCTTCATAAACCAGAAGAAGAATGTTCTGAAACAGAATTATTCCTCTAAACTGAGAGTATTGCTGGGAACAGAATTGTCACTCTCACATATTCACAAGAGTGCTGTACATCAAGCACTACAGAGTCAGAATGGACATCTGGATCTCTTTGTTCGCTTTCTTCTGGGTCTTTCACTGGAGTCCAACCAGATTTTGTTGCAAAGCTTGGAAAAACATAGAGAAAGTAGCATATACAACAAGGAGAAAACAGTTCAGTACATCAAGACGAAGATTGGAGTGAATCCCCCTACAGAGAAATCCATTTGTCTTTTCCACTGTCTGAATGAACTGGGTGACAATTCTCTAGTTAAGGAAATCCAACAGTACTTGCAATCTGGAGGGCTGAAAGCAAGAACGCTCTCTCCTTCACAGTGGTCCGCTGTGGTCTTTGTTCTGATGACATCAGAAGTGAACATGGATGAATTTATTCTGGAGAGATATGGCAGTTCGGATAAAGTTCTTCATTCGCTGCTGCCTGTAGTTGCACAATGCAGAACAGCTAAGTAAGTAATGCTGAATACATTCACACATTAGAAGTAAACAAAAAACTCCTAGATACTGTATCTCAGAATATTTAGCACGGGTGATTCTCTGAATCACGTGCCCTTTAAAACCCTCAATCTCTTTAAATTTTTGGAAACCTTTTTACTTGTTGATTAGCAAACAATGCAATATATGGGTATTTTTCTGCAGTTGTAATCATTTGTTTATCTAGTCTAACTATATATATATATATATATATATATATATATATATATATATATATATATATATATATATATATATATGTATATGATAATGAGAAACGTTAAAAGTGTCAAAGTAAGCTGATTTTTATTTAGGGCAGGTGGTATAGTATAGGGGGATTGATAATTAACACTGATTAGTGATTATTTTATGATTTTATTAATAAAGGAGGAAATATGAAGAAAATATTTGTTGTAGCTATAATTTACAATAAAGTCAGAAAGAATTACAAAAAATAAGTTCATAAACAAGGGATGTCTCTTTATACAGGTTTTAAAATAATTTAGTTTAATACTTTTTTAAAATCATAATCATATATCGGCCAAACTGTCTGTAATAGTGAACTAAACTTAATAAACTTAATAAGTAAGAAATGGCTAATAATAACTGCTACTTCTGCCTAAGTTTAAAGTTAGCTAAACAAGTAAATAACCTAGCAAGTTTCCTATTACAATAACCTAATATGTGCATTGTTTCTTTGGCTTGCTGCACTAAACAGCCTGTAATCAGTCTTTTTGTGCCTGTTAACTGCAGTTTTTAATGTTTGACTACTCTTCAGCTGTCCACAGAAATAACTAGTGCATTTATTATTTAACTCTACAACTCTCATAATATATTAGAGGTTGAATAGTTGAACTAATGTTAAAAATATGTGTTTTCTGCAGCCTTAAGGATTGTAAACTGACTGAGAAAAGCTGTGCAGATCTGGTTTCAATCCTTAGCTCAAAATCCTCTACTCTGCAAGAGCTGGATATGTCTTGGAATAATGTAGGAGATTCAGGAGTAAAGTTGCTCTCTGCTGGACTGAAGAATTCCCATTGTAAACTGGAGATACTAAGGTAAGGACATCCAAACCACACATGACCTGGCTCCTTAGTAAAGGTTCTTCACTTAACTGGTAACAATTTGTTTTAATGTTATCTAATGAACTATTTATGATTTATATAATTCAGTATTATTCAGTATCAGTATCACTGTTTCTTGGCTTCTGCCTGTCTGAATGAGTATAAACAAAGCTCCAAAAAAATCCCTTTACTAATGCATACTGCCTTAAAGTGTTTATTACACTTTTTATAAAAATCCAAAAATATGTTTTTTCAAGAAATGAACTAAATATTTAAAGGTTCTTCACTTAACTTGTAACACTTTGTTTTAATATTCACTAATTAATTATTTATGATTTATGTAATTCAGTATTAGAGTTCTATTTCTTTAAGCCCAATTTGAATGAATACATTCCTACAAGACCTAACACTTATAAACATCTTATATCTTAAACTTATTTGTAGTCAGGCAGGAACTGAAATGACTGTAAATTAAATTTAGTTTGAGGTCTATTGACCTAGCACTTGACCTCAGTATATTTGCATTCATAGCTAGCAACAAATATTAATGTTGCGATGTTAATGAAACGTAGCAAAACGAAGACATTATAAGCTCTATATAATTTAAAAAAAAAGATTTTGTCTTTGATGTAACTTTACCCTTTGCAGAAGATTTTGGTTTGTATACAGTCATGTCACACACAGCTAGAGGTGATTTACACTATGTACAGTACTGCTTCGAGAATTAAAACTAATCATTCAGTGTTGACAAAGTTAAAGCTGAACTATTCTGTGTGTTCTGAACTGAGAAATTTAAGAGTGTCATTGTATTTTTTTGTAGGTTGCAACAGTGTAATATCACAGATGAGGGTTGCACTGCTCTGGCTTCAGCTCTGAAATCTGTTTCCTCATGTCTGAGAAAGCTGGATTTGTATGGGAATGACCAAATCATGAGAGGACGCAAGCTGCTTTTGGATCTTCAGACTAAAGGATGTTACAGACTTCAAGAAATAATAATATGAGCAACAGAGGCGTGCAGACATAGACATCAGGTGGTGCTAAAGCACCACCAACTCTGCCCTTTATCAACCAAAGTGCCCTTTTGAAACTTCGTTTTTGTTTTTTATTAAGATTTTACTGAGGCCGGTTTGAAATGATCTTTTGAAAACCTGAGCGATTAAAAACGAGCGAAAACAGAATGCCCTGAAATCAGCTCGCACACACCCGACATCTCTCTTCCGTGGTCACGCGCAAGGCACACTAGATGCTGCAGCATCAGTTCAGTTCAGCGAGTTTTCAGCACAGCACGCACGGCAACAGGGCTTCTTCTCCCCCCGTGTCCCACCAGCCAGGTAAAATACACATCAAGTAAAATCCTACCGTTTGCCCTCTAAGCCCAACGTGAAATCATTTAGTTGTGCAGTAATATGTCTCATACAGCACCAAACTACTATGTATTTTATCAGTTGGTGGTGTGACATTTTTCCACTGAAAACTCACGTTTAGAGAATGTTACAAATAAAAGTCAAATTTCATTCAACATGTGCATGTAATTTTTATTATAATGAAGTGTTCCACGTGCACTAAAAAGTGCCCTTTTTCCCCCCTGAGCACTTGCCCCCCAAAATGTCTGTGCATGCCACAGCATTTTTCAGTTCAGGTGGAAGTCTTAGAAGACTGGGATTTTTCCAGTCTTGTACTGTGGAATAAACAAACAAGTCAGTGTTACTGAAATATATCATAATGCAGTAAATCGGTTAAACATAACAAATGACAATAAACATAAGATGATAAAGTTTGTGGATTTACAACTGAAAGAGTTCCTCCCTTTTCAACATTTAGTGGCTTAACAAGAACATTTAAACAACTTGTCAATGGGGCCATGTGGGACTTCGCTTTCACAATCTCATATTTATAGCTGTTATTAGAACAGTAAACAAGGAAGCAGACTAAAAACCAACAGCTCCTATAGCACAAAATACTCCCTGGTTCTTGGTCAATTATAAATGTTTGTCTATATTGTTTACTTATTTAATTCTCATTTGTTGTGTACATATTGTGTACTATATGTTCATATTTTTGGTTAAATTGTATTTTCTTGGTTTTGGTTTGTTTTAATCCCTTAGTATGCACAGGAAATATCTTTTGAGTATTACAGGTATTGCTACATACATACAGCAGTATGAACCTCTCTGAGCAATGTAAACGGACAACAGTTCCACCTTTTAGGGTTAGACTATTACTTTATTTTGTAATATATTATTATTATTGTGAATGGAATAAGATTTTTTAATTACAAGTTTAATCAATCTAAATAAACAGTATATGAATAGTGCAGAGAATGTGTGTGTGTGTGTTTTTTTATTATTCCAGTCCAGAACAGCAGGAAAGCCTGGGCATCTCAATACCTATCTGTGTGTCCATGAAGACTGACAGGTCCATTGGTGCTGTGGAGATTGGGCTGTATTTGGAATGGCATACTACATACTACTTGCTAACTAAATCTGCCTAAAGCTAGTATGCAGTATACAGTATGCGACCAAACTGAGAATCTGTAGTGCACTACAGGTACCCGGATGGTGTACTACTCCACTCTGATTTAGCAGTGTGCATGGAGAGCTATCTTCATGGTGTACTGCATCCCAACATGCACTGCGACTGGCTTTTCCAGCTCGCTTCAGAAAAAAACAAGATGGTGGCGAGTGCGAGAGATTTTTAAATTATGGAATATATATTTTTTTAAATTAAGGGAATTATTAAGAAAGTAATGGCTCTCCGCTGCCGAGCCCCTCCGCTGCCGCGGCCGAGCGCTCTCCACCGCTGTGACCCTCCGCTGTGTGCTGCAGCAGTGAGCCATTACCTAACTTAATGTAGTAAAAAATTCCCTCAGTTTTAATAAATTGTTCTCTTTATTTAATAAGTAATTCCACTAATTTGTTCTGTTAATTTAATAAACAATTCCCTCAGTTTTAATTAATTGTTCTGTTAATTTAAAGTAATTCCCTCAGTTTTCATAAATTGTTATGTTAATTAAATATATAATTCCCTCAGTTTCAATACATATTTTCTTTTAAATAAGGGAATGATTTGAATACAAATTAATAAAATTGTTTCACTTGTGCAACGTGTCTCTATATTCTTTTATTGTTGAGATTGTGTAAATATAAATGAGAGTTTGTTTAAATGTTTTCTTCTTGTTGGTAGTTATACATGGATGAAAATAGTAATAGGAAAATAAATAGGAAAACATATTTAAATAAATAAATAAATAAATAACTGGAACTTACTTGGGTTGTGGGGGCTGCTGCTGCTAAATGAAATTGAATTGTGTTAACTGCGCTTACATTAAACTCTAAAATAAAAGCAGCAATTGCACACATATTCGTTTTAATAATGGAAAGATAGGAAATTTTTCATGTTCTTTCTGTTTACAACTCACTCTGAGGAATTCAGAGCACTACAGAGCACTGACTGGTGTGTCACGACCGCGTAGGGTACCACAATCAAAAGTGTTGTAGTACTGAATACTACATACTGGGCAGTGTGTAGTATGCAGTACATACTAGTGCAGTAGGCAGTATAGTCGTATACCATTCCGAATACAGCCTTTGTCTGGACTCAACAGCTCCTCAGTTTAGAAAACCAAACAAAAAGAAATTGTTCTAAAATATATAGATCTTTCATGTAAAATGTGCTCTAGTGTGCTGTGGCTAGGCTCTGCCCCTTACCTGAGGCCTGATATGAGACAGCTGCAGCTGTTTAAGGAACTAATGAAAACTGCTTTTAAACAGCTGACTGTAGTCATTTCTCAATCTGTGCTCTTGTCTGTACTTGTGTTCTTGTGGACTCGGGAAATGTCGTCAGTCTCAGCACAAGTACTGTTCCGCTTAGAAATTAGTATTATCAGCGGAGGAGAAAGTACTTTCAAAATAGTGCTGCTGTGTGATAAAATAAAGTTTGAAGTTATTTTTAAGCGAGAATGTAGTGGTTTAGACTTCAGATACGAGATACATGGTTTGTTTGTTAGGGAGCGGCTGTGTGAAAATGTGCTCCTACGTTTTAGGAACAGCGTTTTTCACTCCCCTGCAGGGCCGCTGCTAAGGTTTTGGAGGCCCTAAGCATAACTGGTCAGGGAGTTTTTAACTTACACAAATATTGCACTGGACAAGTTTTTGTATAGAATGGCCACATACACTTTAAAAATGGTTAAACATGCGCAAGATTTAGCGCCTCCATGCATTTTTTGATTATTTATTTGACTGGAAAATGTCACATCTGGCAACAACCAACAGAGCAAACCGAGCCGTGCCATTTCAGGCAATAGGGGTGGGGGCATTATATTATGCACAAAAATAATAACGTGCCGCTTTTAAGTAGTAGAGTAGGTGCCCCATGCAATGTTTAAAGACAAAAAAGATGAGCGTATCATAAATAATTCACATTGGGTTTTAAATTTAATAATGTCATAATTTCAACACATTTCATTCTCAGTCAATTTGGCTCCCTGCAACTGCAAAATGGTTGAGGCCTAACGCTGGCTGCGTTGTCTGCGTATGCAGAGCGGCGGCCCTGCTCCCCTGAGAGGGAGACGTCATTAAGTATGCAGCTGTTCCAATTACAGAATAAAAGTCCCGCGTCCTCCCATCCTCAGAAGTATGCACTTGCAAGTAATACTTGCCTAGTCCCTACTGGCACAGAATGGAAGTCTAAACTTGTGAACTCTGTACTAAGAAACGGCTTGTATCTTGGTGTTGGCAAATGTGTTACTTATGTTTCCTGAGATCTGAGCATTGTCATTTCTGCTGCATTTTTGTGTGACACGTTGCTTGTTCTAGGACCTGGATTGTCGATTTGCCTGTGCTGTATCTGTCTGCCTGTTTCTTGTTTTCTGCCTGTCCGAACGATGAGTATGTACAAAGCTCCAAAGAAAACCTTTCCTCGTGCATCCTGTCTCAAATCGTTTATTACACTTTTTTATGAAATCCAAAAAGTTTTTTTTTTTTCAAGAAATGAAAAAAATATTTAGAGGGATATGTAATAAAAAATATTTATCTTGAATTAATTGATGGTTTGTTCATCGATTTTTTAATGAAATATGTGGCACCAATTATTTCTAAGCATGGATTAATACATCAGTAATTATTAGTTGGGTGGTTTCAACAGGGATTAAGTTTATTTGAAAACAACCTGTTACCCCATGTTTAAAAAAAATGGTGTAACAGAGTTAATAAAAAAAGTAGGGTAGATGTAACCCAGCTGTACTTTACCTTAATTTAGTGCTGCCCCTTTAAGAAAAGCGTAACAGTTTGACAATAGTAGCTGCTTTACGGCTAAAACACACAGATCCTATAGAAATGCACAGGCAGGAGAGTGCAAGGCTCAGATGATCGGATGCAAAGGAATGGATAGGTTTGATAGCTATACATTGCAGCTAGCTCCAGCTGCCTTCGTACTATTAACTCTGTTTAATGATTCTCCTGCTAGTCTGTGGCAGCATCATGTTTGAGAGTAAGCGAGAGCGAAATGACTGCAACTGTTCTAAATCTGTCTAGGAACAGTTTAAAATTTTTTTTGTTGTTGTTGGCCAAATAGTAATTTTTGTATTTTTCCTTCTATTTTTTCAGAGTGCAAATGGTTCAAAGAATGTTCTGAACATTTTCCAACATTTACAAACATTTTCTAAAGGATCTATTCCTTTTTTTTTATAGATATTTTTATTGAAAAATCAGATATACAAACAGTACATTGTCATTATGTTTACAAAAGATTTTTCGTTTTTTTTGTTTTTTTTCCGCACTCAAAAAAACCCACCCCCCTCCCATCCCTCCCATCCCTCCCAGACTGGACCCAAAAATAATGATAATAATAACAACAAATTATCAGAAACCGTACCTTCAGTAGACCTTAGTTTTGTGTTTGGTAGACATAGGTAGATGACAAAATAAACAAATTAAAACAGCAAATAAATGGCTCAATCTGCCTTCAGAGGTCTTTGTGATCAACAAAGTGTGCCTTTTAGTGTTCTCAAATTGTAAGACGAAGTCCATCGAATCTTTTTAATTTATTGCGATGCCTGTGGGAGCTCTTGTAGGCCATTAAAGTATGATTGAAAGGGTTCCCAAACAGATTGGAATTTGTCTGAGCACCTTATAGCAAATTTGATCTTTTCCAAGTGCAGAAATTGCATTACATCTTTCAACCACCGATCGACAGTAGGTGGCGCACTTGACTTCCAATTAAGTAAAATTTGCCTTCGTGCCTGCAGAGAAACAAATGCTATAATATTCTGTTGGTTCCTAGTTAAATTTTCTTCTTTGTTTGGTGCCCCAAATAGTGCCATCATTGCACATGGCTGTAAAGCGACTCCAAAGACCTCTGACAGTACCTCAAATATATCATACCAATAGCCTGTTAACAGATGGCAGGACCAAAACATGTGAGTCAAATCTGCTACATTAGTATGACATCTGACACACTTGCTATCAATATTTGGGTAAATGGAAGCAATCCTTGCTCTACTCCAGTGCAAGCGATGGACAACTTTAAACTGAATGAGGTTTAGTCTTGCACAAGACGTGCTACTGTTTACTCTTTTTAAAGCGTCAGTCCAGGAGTCTACTGAGATTTCAGAGTCAAGTTCGTTCTCCCAGTGATTTTTTATCTTGTCTCGGTTGACAATGTCTGTTTTCATGATGATTGCGTAACAGTGTGTAGTAAAACCCCTCATAAAAACAGGAGCCTTCAAGATTAAAGGATCTATTCCTAGAGTACAAATTAGGTTTTAAGGTTAAAGAGCTCTTACATATAGTTTATTGCGTATGTTTGGTTTTGGACTCATTCATACAAAATAAATTCAGGGAAATGTGACTTATATTTTATTATTTTATAAATATTTTTTTTTCTTTCACAAATTGTCACTGAAAAATTAGATAATCGAATTTAATTAAAATCTGTTATATGTTACTGAGTAAAAGAAACGCTCCAGTCCATTAAAACTCAGCTTTAGTTGGACACTGGTAGAACACTGCTACCAAACCCAAAATAAATACCTTTTAGACGCTATTCTGACATAATTTTTTTGTCAACTGACATAATGACCAAACAGTGAACAATTCTTTACACATTGGTGGCCAGCTGGGTTACTACCAGCTTTATATCCATTTCTTTTGTTGGTTGTTTATTTAGCTTGAAAAATTTAAGGTTTGGTTAAATATAGGGAAAAGGGGCTATGCATAATCATACTGCAGCATGAGGTTATGGTCCTAGATGGCACAACAATGGGCCTCAGGATCTCATCACAGTATCTCTGTGCATTCAAAATTCCATCCAGTGTTTGTTGTTGATAACACCTGCCCATACCATAACACCCACACCACCATGGGCCACTCGATTTACAACATTGACATCATCAAATCGCTCACCCACACCCAAATCGCTGCCATACATGCGGTCGACATCTGCCCCATACAGTGAAAAACAAGATTCATCTGTAAAGAGACGCCAGACACCGTCGAAAGTGAGCATTTGCCCAATCAAGTCAGTTACGACAACAAACTGCAGTCAGGTGGAACCCGATGGGGCCAAATCAGAGCATGGAGCAGATACCAGGAGACAAGGCAGTACACCAAGAGACATGGAGGGGATCGTAGGAGGGCAACAACCCAGTAGCAGCTCCTTTGTCCAAGGAGAAACAGGAGGAGGAGCAGTGCAAGAGCTCTGCAAAATGATCTCCAGCAGGTCACTGATATCCATGTTTCTGCTCAAACTGTCAGAAACTCCATGGTGGTATACGGGTGGTATGAGGGCCCGATGTCCACAAGTGGGGCTTGTGCTTACAGCCTAACACCGTGCACCGTCGCCCTGTGCTCTTCACGGATGAGAGCAGGTTCACACTGAGCACATGTGTCAGAAGTGACAGAGTCTGGAGACGCCGTGGAGAACGTTCTGCTGCTGCAACATCCTCCAGCATGACCAGTGTAGCAGTGGGTCAGTAATGGTGTGGGGTGGAATTTCTTTGGAGGGCAGTGCAGACTTCCATGTGCTCACAGAGGAACCCTGACTGCCATTAGGTATCAGGATGAGATCCTCAGACCCATTGTGCTGGTGCAGTTGGCCCTGGGTTCCTCCTAATGCAGGACAATGCTAGACCTCATGTGGCTGAAGTGTGTCAGAGGTTCCTGCATAATGAAGGCATTGATGCTATAGACTGTCCCGCCTGTTCCCTAGACCTGAATCCAGTCCAGAACATCATGTCTCGCTCCATCCACCAACACCACACTGCACCACAGACTGTCCAGGAGTTAACTGATGCTTTAATCCAGGTCTGGAAGGAGATTCCTCTGTAGAACATCCACCACTTCATCAGGAGCATTCTCTGGCATTGTAGGGAGGTCATACAGGCAGGTGGAGCCACACACACTACTGAACCTCATTTTAACTTGTCTTGAGAAATTTCCACTGAAGCTGGATCAGCCTGTCATTTGATTTTCCACTTTGATATTGAGTATGATTCCAAATCCAGACCTCCATAGGATAATAATTTTTATTTACATTGATCTTTTTATGTTATTTTGTTCTCAGTGCATTCCACTATGTAATGAATAACGGAATTAAACTGGAAAATTTTATTCATTGAAATCTAAGATGTGTTATTTTAGTGTTCCCTTTATTCTTTGAGCAGTGTATGTTAAAAATAAAAATAAGTGTATCAAATGTTTTTTTCAGCTTATATATAATTTGTATTCAATTCAGGAATTGTTTTAAACATTTATTTTTTTAATATTCACTTGCTTGTGTATTTTGATATTAAAGATCTTATGTTTTTCAGGTGTAAATTTTATGTTTTTGGAATCAGTTTTTTTCACTGTTTAATATATTTTTTTCAGGGTTCAATTTTTTTTTTCACTTTCAGATTTTAGTTTTTTAAGTTTCAGAGGGGAAAGAGGCATGGTATATGGTTGAGGACCTACACCGGAGTACCCTGTCAATGTGCCCCTTGAAATATATGTCTGTACTGTACGCACAATGGCATCCTCTCTTCCTAGACAGACCATAGAAAAGTTTGTTTTATGTAAGATATTCAACATTTCTGCGTTAATAACTTTTTAACAGAGGATGAAATCTATTAGATCCTTACATAATCAGAAAAGTACGACCACAGAGAGAGACGCACATCATTCCTTTTACTGTTTGGGTGAAATTTGCGCAACGCCTTTTTAGTGTTAATACCAAAAAACTGAGAGCAATATGCCACTCTTCAGAGGAGATTCAAATAGGAGAACAACTTGCAATTGGCCACCTTAAATACCTTTTTTCATGATTGGATACACCTGGCTATGAAGTTCAAAGCTCAATGAGGTTACCAAATCAATTTTGTGCTTCAGTAAGTCAGTAAAAAGTAGTTAAGAGTATTCAAATCAATAAAATGATAAGGGTGCCCATACTTTTGCACTTTTGCATATTGAACATTTTCTGTTAGTACAATAAACCTCATTTCAATCCTGAAATATTACTGTGTCCATCAGTTTTTAGATATATCAAAGTGAAATGGCTGTTGCAAACACCCAAATATTTAGAACTAAAAATTATTAACATTAATAGAGGTGCCCAAACTTTTTCATATGACTGTATATGTCTATGTTATTTTCAGTTCAGTAATGGTGGCGTTGTGACCCAATACCCCCCGTAATACACACCCTGGTCTTCATGTTCTTTGAGAGGACCTCTGTGAGCCCTTTTCTGCTTCAGAACCTGCTTCACCATTTGCTGATGGGAGCACCATCTTGTCGGTGTCTCACTAATGAGCTTGTGTTTTGGCAAATGATACTGTTCCTGGGCAGCTGCAAGGTTCTTCCTCTTCTTCCATGAGAAGGAGAAGGCAGCCACAATCTTTTTACAGACCCCAACTGCTCGGTCTACCCACTTATCTACGGAAAGAAAGAAAATGTTGCAGTGTTAGTTCTTATTTTTATTTATTATTTTAACAATATTTTCCCACTTTTTTATATAATTTTTACAGCAAACATAAACTATTCCTGCTTAACTACATTTTCTGTTTTTATTTCGCACCTGATGTGGTAAAGTAAACATCCAAGCCAAGAAAACACAAATTAATTTAAGAGACTAGCTATTTGTTTAACTAATAATTAACTAATTTAGATAAATGAATAATAAATGAATAGCCTATAAAATCACTTTTTAGGGGGATGAAAAAAATAGTCGTAACAATAAGCCATTCAATACTAAGAAATATCTATGTCTGTGTATGGTGTAGAGCCATATGCAGTGCAATGCTCTTCAGTCATACACAACCCAAAGCACCTCAACTCCAACAATTTATTCACATTAATAAAAGTCTAATGACACAGCAAGCAACAGCTCTATAGTAGTCACAAATTGCACACAAAAAAGTATATCAATCTAACATTATCTTGATAGAACTGGCACTTGTATGATAGATTAACCACATATAACGTGCCAACAGAAAAGTTCAGCCAAACTCCCGGAAGCATTGTAGTCTTGTCCATCTGTTCAGTTCAGCAGCTTTGATGACATTGGTCCCGCTGTCTGTGGTAATGCAGATCTGACGGTCCTCGTGGAGTTCCCAGGACGCAAGCGCATCCGCCAATCCCTCTGCAATGGCCTCACCTGTGTGATCCTCCAGAAAGTAGACCGACTGGATGCAAAAACTGAAAAGCGTACATTCTTGGTTAATAAAATGAACCGTCAGGGTTATGTAAGGTTTGGAGGTTCTGTTAGACCACAGGTCAGCTGTGGTTGCAAAATCTGAGGCTGATTTCAGCTGCCCGAGCAATCTTTCTTTAACCTCGTCATAAGGTCCTGGAATAGCTATGCGTGAAAAATTATCCAAGAAGATTGTCACAGCTTTAGTGATGTCTTTATGGTGTTTAAATTGTATATCATATGGCAGAAATGCAGCTGTCACACCTTAGCCTGTGTCTGTCCTGTGTTTTTTCCTCTTTTGGTTTTCTGTGCTCCTGCCCTCGGTTTTCCTGTCATGTGTTCCCAGCCATGTGCTTTTTTAAGCACATGGCATTGTTTTGTTATTGTCCAGTCTCCACCTTAGCCCCGCCCTAGCCCTGCCCTAGTCATTAGTGTTATCACCTTGGGTGTGACTGAAATGGCTCCCTATTTACTAGTTAGGGCACTATTGAGTATGTCAGCCATTTTTCTTTGCGTGTCCGAATCATAAGGGGGGATTCGAACGTGAGTTTGAGGGCACTAAAAACTCCCATAATGCATCATGATTTATAGTAAACTTCGCTGCTTACTAAGCGAGCTAAATGTGTCCCAAAATGCTTTGCGGGTCTCGCTACTAAGCAACAGACAGCCGAAGAAACGGAGAGGACAGCGAGCCATCAGGGTTGCCAGATTGTTACAGTGGGATTCAGATTTCACAGATTTCCAATTCACAGGGTAAAACGTGTTTCAAATTCACAAAATTACTGAGAAAACCACCCAAACAGCTGATGTTCGTCATATTAACAATATTACAGGGTTTATTCCAACATGATCTTAACTAAAATATTATAAATATCTTAAATATCACTGATTACAAAAAAATATATTTAAATGAGTTTATCTGCATATTCGTATTATGTGTTTTGTGCCTTGTATCAGTGGACACACGAAACAAAAACGTAAAAACAGTACATAAAAACAACCTTGCAAGCAATGAAAGAAAGAAATAACTTACTCACATATAATAACGAACATAAACACAGCTTCAAATTTCCATCAGCAGGACTAAAAGCTCTGTCTCTGCAGGGTTAGATAACACCACCGAGTTAAATTTCCAAACTCTTTACACCTGGTAGTTTTGTTCACCTGTCAAATCACAGCGTTTCCTCCAGACAATTTCAGATACAACTCGACATTTGGCATGAAACCACCCAATCTGGCAACAGCGTGAGCCGGTGTACGCTGCTATTTTTAAGGTTTTCTTCATGTAGTTCAGTAATGTGAGGATCATCTTTTAAACAGCGTAAATATAACAAACAGATAAATGATGTCATGATCAGCTCAGAGCTTCACTAACTTTAATTCAGAGCTCAGTTCAGTGTGTTTATGGAGTTTTAAACACGACCCTCTCTCACCTGTGTGTGTTTAGGCGACCGGTGCTGGCGCATGATAATGATGAGTTAGTGTCCAAATTCACTCCTGTTTCAACACTAATTAGTGAACTTATTAGTATCTCCCTACATAGCGCAACACTAATGAGGGAGTAGGGAGCCATTTCGGTCACAGCCCTTGTTTCTCAGTTGTAACTCCGCCCCCTCATTACCTCCACAGGTGTCCCTAGTGTGTGCCTGTGTATAAATACCCCATGTGCTCCTTTGTTCTCTGTAGTGCTTTTTGCTTCTACGTGTCCTGTTACTCTGTCTGTTTTGTTTAGCCTCAGACCTGCTGTGTTTTTTGTCTTTAGTTTTCCATGTTTGCTTTTAGTTTATCTTCTGTTTCATAGTGTTTTGTTTTAGTTACCTTTTCTTTATTTTATTCCATAGTGTTTTGTTCTTTGTTTAATTTTGACTTTTACTGAAATTGGTTTGACTTGCGCTTGCATCCTGCCTCCTCTCTGTTACAGCAGCCACCCGTGTATGAGGTGGTGGATTGAATGTGTTACCGCTGCTAGTAGGCACCACTCTCCTGCAGAGGTTGCAGCAAGCTGATTCCTGAAATGTGTCTGACCTTCGAAAGCCAAACCAATTCCACACAACCGAATTTTTCTTCCCTCTCTTATTAATAATGTCATCAGCTTTGTTGCTTGTGGAAGCTTGTTCCACCTCTTTATCTCCATCAGGAGCACTCATCGTTCTGCAGTGGGGCAGAGCGTAGCAGAATGAGGAGCCTAGCCTATCATAGCATATGCTGCGTGCTGTGGTGATAACTCTGCTTAAAAGGACGCCAGTGTCCCGTAATAAACTCCTTTTCTATGACAAATGCTTTAAATAATAGCGTTATATATCGAAATTCCGCAAAATTGATATCACTGTTATTGAAACATTTCTTATAGCGATAATTATCGTTATCGAATTAATGTCGAGGCCTCCATAAACAGGAAGTTTGTTTTGCTCTACTACAAGAGAATTAAGCAAATAAGACAAGCATTAGGTGAGTGATGTTTTTATCCCATTAGAACTGTGAATCATACAAGACTTGTATGTTTTAAACATTTTTTTTTACTTGTACAGCTTAAAACTATTGCTAATAAGCTCAAAGTTTTTGCCATTTACTGTAGGAGCAGGACACACCCCCAACTGGTAAACACGCCCCCAAATGGTAAACTGGTAATTCAAGTTTCCCACTGATAAATACAAGTTTGTGGTGGTGTTCATTTGCTTTCATCTTGTAAATACAATATTTCCAACACAACTTAAAGGCAGCATTAGAGTGGCCTTTTATTGTGGCCAGCCCAAGGTATATCTGTGTAATAATCACTGTGTCTTATCAGCATCTTGATATGCCACACCTGTGACTGGTGGATGATTTATCTCAGCAAAGGAAAAGCGCTCACTAACACAGATTTAGACGCAATTGTGAACAAAAATTGGGAAAACAGGCTTTTTGTTTCAGAAAGGCCTAACATCTTTGAGTTCAGCTAATGAAAAAATGGAAGCAAAACCAAAAGTGTTGCATTTATATTTTTGTTCAGTGTAAATTGGCCACAGTTTTTCTCACTGTTTGGCAATGTCATTAAAGTGTTCACTTCAAACAAGACATTAGGGTTTGGCACAATTTGTCACATCACCCAGGTACCCCATTGTACTTTGCAACAGTATAGATGATAAAGCGCAATACTAAATTCAGAGTCAGAGCTTGCCATGGTATGAAGGTGTGTCAGTACTCTTCTGAGATGCAAAATTAATGCAGAAAAGCACACTGAGATCCTAGAGCAACATATACTGACTATTTTTTAGGGAATGTCCAATGCTTTTTCAACCACATGCTGCACACATTACAAAAGCATGACTGTAAAAAGGAGGTATTGGTTCCAGACTGGTCTGTCTGCAGTCCTGACCTGTCCCCAAGACAAAATATGTGAACAATTTTTAATAAAAAAATGTCAAGACAGATCTGCACACTTCTTGGTATTTTAATCTCAATGTTTTCATGAGGTAGAGTCACCTGTAATAGTTTTCTCAGTGTCTTGAAGAAGGAGTTTCTGGAGGTGCTGAACAATAGCTGCTGCTATTGAGAGAATTAATGGCAGCATTATGAAGATTTAAATGTTTTACCATCCCAAATTATTTTTAAAATGTGTTGCAGGGCTGAAATGCAGTAATGGATGTATAGTAACAAATTAAATGAAGTTGAGCAGATAAAACATGACATATCTCGGTTTGTACGATCTCCAGTCAAGTCAATGTAAGATGTAAGAAAATGTGTTTTTGTATTATCCATAAATGTATCAAATTATTTTAATTTTGGGCTGTACAAAAACAAGGTGAACTGACTGATCTTTTACTTTAACTAGAATTTAGTTTAATTTAATGATTTATCTTGCTATATTCCATGTTGTCATTTGTCAGCCTTCTTTTGCCAGGTGATGTGGCTTTGGCCTAGCCTTACACAATCTGTCCCAAGCCCTGGTGACTGCAGTCTGTGATGACGGAACTCCCGCTGTAGCAGAAGAAAAAAAACTTACCTGTGACCCAGTGACTTATCATAGACTGCATCATTACTGGCAAACACTGGCATGCGAAGAGTTCAAAACCTTTTATCCTCTAAATCTAAGTGTGCATTAAAGTCATGGGGGAGAGAGTGTTTTGAGTGAAAACAAAAGTGTGTTCTTTCAGTTGCAGAATACTTTTGCATGTCACACTTTTCAGATTTTTATTTGATGAAAATTGCTGAAAAACCATGCATCATTTTATTCCACTTCACACTTATGCAATACTTTGTGTCAGTCTATCACTTAAAGCTTAAAAAAAACACATTCAAGTTTGTGATTTTGACAAAATGTGAAACAGTTCAAGGCGTATGAATTATTTTGCAAGATTGTATTTAAACTTCTAAAGACATTTCTTATACTTTCTTCATTAAAATTATTTCTCTCCATGGTTTGATGCTATTTCTTGGTTTCTACTTTCACACATAGGCGTAGGAACCGAGGGGGGGGGATGTCCTACCCAATATCAGAAACAGGTGGATTTGTCCGGGCTGCAGCGAGCTGACGTTAAAACATATCTGGATATACAGCGATTTTTCTAAAAGAAAGGGAACGGAGCTAACCCTGTAAACTGTGTTGAGATTATTTCTGATAGCTGGTTTAAAATAAACAAATCAAAACCCACAGATCATACCCTCTGTGAGCTTGTGATAGTCATTGTGATTTTTAGACTAGGATTACTGTAAATTATTATGGAGGAAAATTATTTTAGCTAGCTTAACTAGTTAGCTAGAAGCTGGATGTAGTGGATAGCCAGATTTCAGTACAGTACTTTATGTTGGAAGTTTAAAGCAGTTTCTTATCCCTGATCAGAGTCCTAAATTTGTGTGTTTTCACCGGATCCAGCTCATCAGCTAATAAACACTCATTTATTGAGTTTACCTGTTAAAATCCCTTAGCCCCTTAGATTTACTAATGGAATATATCTTGTCCTTTAGTAAAAGCTCATGAAACTAACAGACTAGGAGGGTTTGGGTCATCTACAGTTTATATCTGCCAAAACTCTCACATAAGGTTACATTCTTTTACCTAAAAGACCACCATCATAAGAAGTACTTTTAGTCGAAAAAAGGTGGCATAAATGTAAATATACAAATATACAACAGAATTGACATGCCAGTACATAATAATAATAACAATAATAATAATAATAATAATAATAATAATAATAATAATAATAATAATAATAATAATAACTCTTATATAATTTTAAACATTAGGTGATACCTCATCAGTTTTTTTATATAAGTATATAGTTGAGACATTGTACACATATTTTTTTAACAACAGTAAATGTAAAGTGGAGTATCATGTTTAGGTTGTAAAGTGACCTTTACTTGGATGTAACTAATAATAAACAGAAGTACAGAAAAGAATGGTTTATTTGTGATTAAAGGTTTATTTGTAACAAATGTTGTTGTAAGAAATTAAAAGGTGGGCTTTGATTCATATAAGCAGATGTGCCCCCCCCCCCAATATCAAACCCGCTCCTACGCCCTTGCTTTCACTTACCTAGAAAAACAGTATCTTTTAATTCTTTGTGAAGAATGGGGAAGTACACTGAAGGAAACAGTTTAAAATCTGCGCCGCTGCCTGATCCCCCCGTACTGTTTACCTGATTTACTGTCCTACTGTATCTAACATTCAGCGACTCAGCGAGAGAAACGGACCTGAAGACAACATGAACACAGTAAGCTCTCAGTTCTCTGTAGATCATCTGTTTAACAATGAGCAGGGCTTTGACTTATGGTACTATAATAAGTAAATGAACAAATATACATGTTTAGATACATTCACAGCTCATGCTCTGGTGTGGTTAACATTTATTCATATAATTATCTTCTGTTATTTTATATATTTCATTTTATTATGCAACATATTTATTTCATTTATTTCTTTAGTGTTTTTCTTGTGCAGGTGTTTATTGTGCAGGTGCTTATTGTGTGGTTTAAACCAAATCTAATAATACTCTGTATGATTTTGTATTTAGCAAATTACCAAATTACTCTTTGCTAGGATGCTAGTACCACAAACTGTTCCTATCATAGTAAGCTATTACACACACATATTATACAAATATTGTCATTTAGAGCAAGTGAGAAATGGCCAAAATAACAAAAATAATGCAGAACTTTCAGACCTCAGAATAATTATTCAGAATAATACAAACAAAACAAGTTCATATTCATAAAGTTTAAAAAATTCAGAAATCAATATGTATACTTAATGAATATTTAAATACAAGCTTCCCTGTTCATTTTCAAACTTAATATTTTGAAGCATGCCAAGCCCATAAAGATGAACTATTTTTATTGGTGAGTTTAATTGGTTGTCACAAGAATAATAATAACAATAACAACAATAATAATAATAATAATAATAATAATAATAATAATAATAATAATAATAATAATAATAATAATAATATTTAATAAATAAATAATATTTTTTATTAATTTAAATGTTTATTTAAATAAGTGAGTGTTATTCTTTCCTTATCCTTCCTTAATCTTCCTTTTCTTAATTTTGATTTATGTGGTATGTGTGGAGCAAGCACGTTTTAGGCACGTCTTTGTGTCTATAAAAGGCTGAGATCTTTTCAGTTAGAACTGTATGTGAACACTGTTGGTTATGGAGAAAACATGACTGTATGAACACACTGTTCAGGTTCAAGAACAAGAACATAGAGCTTATTTTTTCATAATAAATTTTCACTTTTTTTCAGTTTGACTTGTTAACTCTTCTTCTTGGAATAATTATGTCAAGGGGCAACAAGTGGGAAATCCCCTTTAACTAAGCTAGTCTGGAAATGCTACAGGAAGCTGAGTATCTTTAAACGATTTACAACTTTTTAAAACATATGTAAGCTAACCTGTGACGTTTCTCTGATGTGTTTATACTCCCTCTGTAAAATAATACATGCATGAACATAAAACTTAGACCTTTATCAGTTGTAATTTATGTGAAATTGTAAATTCATTAGCTGGACAAATTTTTAAATTATTTAAAACTAAAATCACACATTTTATACATTGCATACGGCAAAGACTGAATAAACAGTATATAAAATAGTATATCAGTATTGATGCTATAACAGTAAACCACATTATCAGAAAAGCCCAATCACAATGGTGAATGGGAAGGTTTGCATTTACATATTTAATGTGGAAAGTGAAAAGCGAAAATGCATGCATTTTTCATTACAAATTAATCACAATGTTTTGCACCAGCTTCCTCCTGTAATCCATGCTTTTAACAGAGCCTGGTGACAAATTAGTGTCTTTATTTAGTCATGTAAAAAATAGCAAAGTATTTAGACTAACTATACTAAGTATAGACTAACTTGTGTACTGTTTATTCAGTCTTTGCCGTATGCAATGTATAAAAAGTGATTTTAGTTTTTATTTCATTTAAAAATTTGTATACTATATTGTATAACATTGTATAACTATATTTACAATTTCACATAAATTACAACTGATGAAAGTCTAAGTTGTATATACATGCATGTATTATTTTACACAGGGAGTATAAACACATCAGAGTTTCTACGAAACCAGAAACGTCACAGTTTAGCTTACGAACTTTTTCCAAAAGTTGTAAATCTTTGAAGGATACTCAGCTTCCTGCAAAATTCTCAGACTGGCTTAGTTAGAGGGGATTTCCCACTTGTTGCCCCTCGACGTAATTACTCAAAAACCTGAGTCAAACCAAGTCAAACTGGAAAACAAGTGAAACTTTACTGTGTCAGAAAAAATAAACACTATGTTCTTGTTCAAGAAATGGATCTTAACATAAAAGATCTCAGCCTGAAAGATCAGCAATAAAACACTCTTCTTTTATTTAACAGGGGATTTATTTATGAAGGGTATAGACATTTGTTAGAGGTTTCAATCACTGTAAATTAATTTAAATTTTTTTTCAGTAGAGTTATTTACTTATAGTCTGTAATTTTAACAGGAAAACTCTGGTAACCACAGCTGCCAGCGTTTTCCTGTAAAAACTACAGTTTTTTTTTTTTACAGTGTATGTACACACAAAGACATGCCTAAAATGTGCAAGGGCAACATACCACATAAATCAGGATTAAGAAAAGAAAGATCAGGGAAGGATAAGGGAAGATTAATACTCACTTGTTTAAAGAAACATTTAAATTATCCATTTTTTCTCTCTGCAGGTTTAAAGTTTTAATGCCTGTTGTATTTTATTCTACTTTATTTGTATTATTAGATTTACAAATATTAGTTTTTCGGTCTATTGTTTTTCATTTGTATTTGTCTATTAAAATCTATTTTGTTTTCTCACACTTTTAAACAATAATAATATAAATAATAATAATATTGGGACAACAAATTAAACTCAATAATAAAGACAGTAAAACTTTATGGGCTTCACATTCTCCATAATGTCTCTTATTGCCAAAAATTCCTCCATTATCCTGCTCCAAAAAAATAAACAGGGAAGCCCATATTCGAATATAAATGTTTTTAATCTGATTTTTTTGGTGCACACCTTTTCTTGGCTTTTGTGCATGTGCACACTTTTAATAAATAATCCGGACAGAGTTTTATAAAGGCCACTTGGTTTGATGTAAGATGTGTTCAGTAATTGTTGTTGTCAAATGTAAATTAACTGTGTCATAATGCGAGAGTATGTATGCATGTATAATAATAAAAAATAAATAAACAAATAATAATAAACAAATAAAAAAAATAAAAAAAAGCTTAGCAAGGCACAGACTA
Organism: Astyanax mexicanus; assembly: GCF_023375975.1. NCBI lineage: Eukaryota > Metazoa > Chordata > Actinopteri > Characiformes > Acestrorhamphidae > Astyanax > Astyanax mexicanus. Next base: position 12,807,741 of record NC_064410.1, on the reverse strand, counting down.
GTAATCAAACAGGTTTTGAACAATGCAGACTAGAAGCTAATCAGGCTGAAAGAAGAGAGTAAAACAGTAGCTGGACAGAGTACATTTCCCTCCTGAACATTACTGGATCCTCTGAATTACGAGATAATTTAAGAGATGTAATAATAAAAAAATGCTAGCTTTTAGCTAATGCAACAGTGCATTGAAAATCAGTGGAGATGTAACACAAGAGTTGGATCACATTTTGTATTATTATTCTTCTACAGAGAGGATCATTAAAGCATTCAGAGAGAGAAAAACACTTTCAGTCTGGTAATGTTGAGCAGTGTAGTCTGTGTTACTGTTAGAGCTTGTAAAAGGCAGATAAAAAGAGAAAGTGAGAAAGTTTCTCAGTCTTGGTTCTGGAGCAGCGTTTCCCTGTTGGTTTATTATTTATGTACGGTCATTAGATTAAACTATATACAGCACCTGTATATAGCACACTAATCATCTAACTAACTGCCCTTGCTGAAGTGAGCTGGGTTTGTTAAAGCAGGTAAAAAACTAAAACCTAGAATTTAATTAATTTCACTGCATAATAAACATAATTCAAATCTTCATAAGATAAACAAACCACTATAACCCGTATTGTGAAATCCAGAGAGGCTGGTGAGTAAACAGACTGGCTGAGCAGCTTTTGACCAGCACAGCATATGATGGCCCAACTGGTCTGTCAGGATAAACAGGGGTGCTTGAACAGTATGATTAGAGCTCATACTGATAGAGTAGCATGTAGAACAGTGTAGAATCTACTTCTCTAATTAAACACATTAACAGCATTAGCACTTGTCTCAGCTACACTAGTTGGTACGGTGCTATATATATACTTCCATTTACTGTACTTTATATACTTTTCTGTATACAAAATGTTTGGTCCATATCTGTTTTGTAATGTTATGTAATGTTCTGCTGCTATGTATTGCACCATGGGTCTCCCTTTACTTGTTAACGTATGCCACTCTTCTCTATCAGCCTGTCACAGAAGATGTCTACCAAAAGCCCCGCCCACCTTCACTGAAACCTCTACGTCTTAAAATGCGCAGTTCTGTTTCAGAGCCTGTAAACCAGCAGATGCCACCCTATCTAGAGATGCTACAAGCAGAAGGGTCACAGGTCAGTCACTCACACAACTCAGGATATGTAAAAATTGATGTTCTAAAGCTGGGTGATAGCAGAAACACATTCATTTCACAATTTCCTGTTCAGGCTAATTAAGCAATAGAACACGAGAGGGAATGTGTTATCGTTTCGTGTTGGTTTTAACTAGCCGGCTGGACTGTGGTTAGGTTAGCATAGCTTGCTTTAGCTCAACATTAGCTCAACATTAACATTAGCGTTCTGGCTGTCAGACGGCAATTACTTGAGTGATTTTCTTTCCCTTTTTTCCACAAAAGTCAGCGCTGCGGGCGAGCGTGCCGTGGTTGAGCGCTAGCCTGTGCTAAGCTAACGCTGCCGCTGATGCCGTTGATGATTCTAAGCTGTCCTATGTATATACGCCATTACTCAACGCGTCGGCAGTGTGATACAGGTTTAGTGTGAGAAGGCCGTGATGTTATCCCAAATATCATCACGGCTAGAACACTTCTCAACCAATCAGATTGTGAGGTCAGACCTAACTGTTGTATAATCTGCGTTTGATCACTGCTCTACCCTTTGGTTTTTTATCTTGGTTCACTTTGTTTGGTTGCCTGGTTGTCTGTTTCTTTGGTTTTAGATTTAGGTTTTTTTTTATTTATTTAGTTTTTATTACTTTTTTATTAGGTTTGCCCATGTCTGGTTTGGTCACTACAGTGTTATGAAACAGTTTGTGCACTGATCATTTTCATGATTTTCCTTTAGAAACCATTGGTTGTTCGAATCAGCAATTTTTGTTAAATATGTTATATAGTAGACCAACACAGTGAAATGAAATTAAGAAGAGAAATTTAGTTTATAGGATTTACAGAAAGTGTGCAATAATTCTTAAAAACAAAATTAGGCAGGTGCGTACATTTTGGCGCCTCAACAGAAAAATGACATCAGTATTTAGTAGATCCTCCTTTTGCAGAAATAACAGCCTCTAAACACTTCTGATAGCTTCCAATGAGAGTCTGGCTTCTGACTGAAGGTATTTTGGACCATGCTTCTTTACAAAACATCTCCAGTTTAGTCAGTTTTGATGGTTTCCAAGCATGGACATACTCAACTTTATTTACTTGCTTTGGTCTGAAATGTGTAGATTAACCCAAGAACAAAAGCATAAGACCTCGTGAAGATGCTGGCTCCAGCTGGGTGGCAGCATCATGTTGTGGGTTTGTTTTGCTGCAGGACGGCCTGGTGAACTTCACATACTGTCATATAATGAGGAAAGAATATTATGTGACAATACTGAAGCAACATCTCAAGACATGAGCCAGGAAGTTAAAGCTTGTGCGCAAATGGGCCTTCCGAATGGACAATGACCTGAAGCAAACTGCCAAACAAGTTACAAAAGTGGCTTAGAGGCTTGTTGAAGAATATTCAAAAATCATACAGTTTAAGGGAATTGGTACCAAAATAGTAATGAAATTTATGTAAATTTTTGACTTTGCAAAAATCCAAAGATTACAAAAATCTTTTTTGTTTTTCTCTTTCCAGAACATGAGGGAACATGTTCCAAACACCGGCGGTTGTTACTCTGATGTACGAAATCCTCCTCCTTTACCAGTCAAATCTAAAATGTGCAGAGCCAGTGAAAACACCCCCTGTAGGCCTGAATCTCCAAAGGTAACTATAGATACAATCCACTGACTTACAACTCTACTACCAGAATCTGATTCAATTCATGATGGAATAAGCCAGGGGTCACTAATAGGCGGACCGCGGTCCGGATCCGGACCCAGACGTTGTCCAATGCGGACCCAAACCGATAGACTACTGAGAATGATTTAATTTTGACAGTGTTCAAAATTAAAGCGGCGGAACTTTTCTTGTTCACACTGCAGCGACGCAGCATCGATCCCAATCACTTTCTCCGCCTTTCTCTCGTCGCTTTGGGGCGTGTATCCTGAAAGAGCAAGCAGTTTATCTGTCAGCAGCAAGAATGTGCAGAGTTGTAGTTCAGTGCTGTGTATGAACCAGACGCTGTTCTGTTTTTATCGCCTGGTGAACCTCTGCCAATCAGATCTGTGCAGACCGCTGCCCCAGCTAGTAAATTGGGACGCGGCCGGGAAAATCTGCCTTTAAAAAAAGATATAGGGAGCCTGAGAACTGGCGGAAAAACGAGAACGGGCGGAAACCTAAGACACGCCGAGCGCGCGAGAGAGACAGGACCTACGAAATTTTCTCCAACTGGACCAAACTGAATTCTAATTAAATACCCCTGGAATAAGCTCACAAGCCGAAGAAACTGTGGATGCAGTAATGAGCCAGAAAAAAATGGTTAAGCAGGAGAAACACTATATATGCTATATATTTTATTGTATGAATACCTGAATTTAGGTACTTGCCGATAGCAATGTTGGTTTTCATACAAGTTATATTGAGAATGACAACTAGGGCTGGGTATCGCTTTAAAATGTTCAATACCAGCACGGTACCTTAAATTCACTTCCGATAATCAAACAGTACTATTTTTGACACCTTTCTTTCACATTGCAACCAAAAATATTTCTCATGCTCATAATGTCACCATGAGGGGCTTCCTTACTTTTGGATCTTGTTGAAACAAACAATGAGCATGATTGTGGTGCTTTGTTAAAAACAAAAACATTATTAGTTTAACTGTTTAAACTACAAATCTTTTCCCTAATAATGGATGCATTTCAGTTTTTAAGAGTTCTTTTTAAGAAATATCAGCATTAGATTGGTAAAATTCAATTATATTTATATTAGCTTCTATAACAGTGTAGTGTGGTTTAGATAAGACAGACCTTTTAACTGTATTATAATATCTCAGGGTAGAGAGAGAGAGAAAGAGAGAGAGAGAGAGAAAGACTGCGCGAGTGTGCGATATACAGCACGAGTGATAACAGTTTCTCACTTCTGTATTTATTATATATGTCTTACAGCTTTTACCCAGATTGCCTAGTGAAGAACTGTATCAAAGTCCCAGACGGTCCCAGGTCAGGTTATATGCTCACATGGCTTTTCCTACCATTGCTTTGCTGATGACACCCAGCTATACCTGTCATTCTCACCTGAAGATCACTCAATCTCTGCATGGATATACAGTGTCTCTCAGACATATCCACATGGATGAAGGAGCATCACCTTCAATTAAATCTCTCACAGACTGAACTTCTGGTCATACCAGCTAAACCATCTTTTCAACACAACCTCTCTATAAGCATCGACTCTCTCTCTCTCTCACCGACAAAGGTTGTTAGGAACCTGGGTGTTCTGGTTGATGACCAGCTCTCCTTCACGCACCATGTGGCCTCAGTTGCTCGACCCTGCCGCTTCGCGCTTTATAACATCAGAAAAATTCGACCGTTTCTGACACAACAGGTCACCCAACTCCTGGTACAAGCTGTGGTAATCTCACGCCTCGACTACTGCAATGCCCTGCTAACTGGCCTCCCGGCCTGTGTAGTAAAACCACTCCAGATGATCCAGAATGCAGCAGCACGTCTGGTCTTCAACCAGCCAAAACCAACTGGCACATGTCACCCTGCTGCTCATTGAGCTCCATTGGCTACCAGTTGATGCTCGTATCAAATTCAGAGCTCTTACAATCTCCTACAAGGTGATGACAAAACAGTTCCTTCCTACCCTCCTTCCCCAATGGTGAAATAAACTACCTTCCACTTCCAGATCAGGAGAATCTCTTGCTATCTTTAATAAACTCCTGAAGACAGAGCTCTTTAAAGAGCACTTACACTCCTAACACCTTTAACACACTAACTACTTCTAACCTCTTTTCCTTCTTCCCCTCCTTCACTGCTCTATCCTATTATTTCCCTTGACCTCCTTTAGGCCCTATCTAAAAATGTTTTTACCATTTGTTACTTTTGTACTTCACTATTGTAAGTCGCTTTGGACAGCGTCTGCCAAATGTAATTTAATGTAAGCATACAGTACTTTAATGCTACATACAACAAATTTGACAAACACTTTAAAGGTCGTATTCCATCGTTTTTTCATTTATTTCAAAATATCTAGTTGTGAATGAATGAATGAATGTCATGTGAGCCATCTTTTGTGAAAAAAGTGCTCCGGTGTTTCTGTATAATCCTGCTTTAGTTAACTGAATTACTGCTCTCTGAAGAAAGACAAGATTTTGTCTCTTGTTCATGAATATTCATATATGCAAACATATCGCCTCTAATTGGTTAATATCATTGCAGCATAGAACATGACTCACCCACCCCCCCACAGTCAATTTTACGGCACTAAAACTTAAAAGACAAAATGTTTTCCCAGATACAGCCTTGGTGAAAGATATAGCACTGAGTGCTAGGTAAAGTTAACCCTTAAACTTCACTTAACATCAGACTCTCAGTGTCGCTTGGCATTGATAAAATTTTTTTAATCCGCAGGGCCACTGGCCTCACGACCGAGCAGCGCCACTCTCAGTATTGATTACGTGTCTTTCAGCTAAACTATCGCTGCTAAACTCTTACCTCAGACTTGGTGATTCGGTGCTTGGGCAGTTTCACCACGTCGAAGCCCTAAAGTCCGCTCTATATCATAAAATCCGATGCAAATGGCGCCCGCTTTGACCTGTGTTCTGTCAAGTTGCGCTGCCTTGTCAAACCGTACTTCCCTAGTGTTTATTTAAGGTCTCTGTAAAATGCATAATCGACCGGAGATCCAATTTAAACCTATACTTACGAGTGAAAGTCTTGGCGCAGTGGTAGAGTTGTGGTGTCTTGAAAGTAAGATGGAGGACAAGAGTTTGATGGACTGTGGAATGAACTCTGCTACTGGCTGTTTAGCAACCTGACGGCCTGAACATTCTGACCACATGTGATTATTACAGTTGTGCTCTGGTTTACCCTGGAGCTAGTTTGTGCAGAATAAGAGGACATAATGTAATATATCAGCAAGTAGCTCTCAATAATAATTTGGTATCAGTATTTATCACGAGTATAATGTACAGACATCATACACATATCATATTAAACAGTAGATATATAGCCAGCACAGTAGCATCATCCTGACATAACAAATCAGTGATTAATTAATCTTGGAAAACAGTTAGCATCTGGGATAACATGCGTAAAGTGTACTGCTGTTAGCTAGCCATATCAGCCATTAAAAACAACAGTTAGCATTGCCAGTTAGACACTAGTGTCGTCAGGTAGCTAATAGGCTAATTCACCATTAAAAGTGACATAGTTACACACTGCACTAAGAATGGAAAAAATAGATGTATCAGATGAGGTTAAACTTGGTCAGAATACATGCAATATTTGTATTAAACCAGAAAGAACAGCATGTTATTGATTATATTAATACGATTTTATTTTGCTCTTCAGTATAACAGGCTGTGTACTTTTTTGTCATTTAAATAAGATTGACTGTACTTTGCTTTGTCTGCTGCAGTTTGCTTCACCCCAGTCCAGGCAATTCTGTATCGATTCCTCGGGAACAACAAACCCTATGCCAGTTTTTACAGAGACCAGCACTGGGTATCTATTAATGCAGCCTACATTACAGTATCAGGTAAGAAACTCACACAATCTGGAGCTTCAACTCAATATTCTTGGTAGCCCTGTCCTAGATTTGGGAGCAAGTTTTTTAGAGCAAGTCAGTTATCAAAGATCACAGAATATGTTGTGTATTTTTCTTCACAGAACATGAGGGAACATGCTGCAGACACAGGCAGTTTTTCCTCTGATGTACAAAACCCTCCTCCTATACCAATTAAATCTAAAATGCGCAGAGCCAGTGAAAACACCCCCTGTAGGCCAGATTCTCCAAAGGTAACTATAGATACAATTCACTGACTTACAACTCTACTACCAGAATCTGACTCAATTTATGATGGATAAGCTCACAAGCTGAAGAAACTGTGGATGCAGTAATGATCCAATAAGAAAAAATGGTTAAGCAGGAGAAACACTATATATGCTATATATTTTTTTGTATTGTATGAGTACATGAATTTATATACTTGCCGATAGCAATGTTGGTATTCATGTATCCAAACCAAAATGTACAAGTTATATTGATGAGTGACAACTAGGGCTGGGTATCGTTTTAAAATGTTTAATACCAATACGGTACCTTGAATTCACTACCGATACCCAAACAGTACTATTTTTGACACCTTTTTTTTTACATTGCAACCAAAAAATGTCTCATTCTCATTATGTCACCATGAGAGGCTGCCATACTTTTGGATCTTGTTAAAACATTGATGAGCAATGAGCATGATTGTGGCGCTTTGTAAAGAACAAAAACATTATTAGTTTAACTGCTTAAACTACAAATCGTTTCCCTAATAATGGATGCATTTCAGCTTTTAAGAGTTCTTTTTAAGAAATATCAGCATTAGATTGGTAAAATTCAATTCTATTTATATTAGCTGTAACAACAGTGTAGTGTGGTTTAGATAAGACAGACCTTTTAACTGTATTATAATATCTCTGGGTAGAGAGAGAGAAAGAAAGAGAGAAAGAGAGAGAGAAAGACTGTGCGAGTGTGCAAGATACAGCACGAGTGAGAGTTAGCGAGTAGAAGAGAGAGACAGTACGATTGCCTGAGAGGTTTCAGCGACAACAAACACTGATTTACCTGACAGCACTGAAATCCATAATGTAGCACAGTGCATCAGTTCACAGAGTTTAACAGTTGCTAAACTTTTCTAATCTTTCACTTTTGTATTTATTATTTATCTCCTACAGCTTTTACCCAGATTGCCTAGTGAAGAGCTGTATCAAAGTCCCAGACAGCAGGTAAGTACTTAAATGCTACATACAACAAATTTGATAAACACTTTAAAGGTCTTATTCCATCGTTTTTTCATTTATTTCAAAATATCTAGTTGGGGTCTCTAGTATGAATGAATGTCATGTGAGCCATCTTTTGTGAAAAAAGTGCTCCGGTGTTTCTGTATAATCCTGCTTTAGTTAACTGAATTACTGCTCTCTGAAGAAAGACAAGATTTTGTCTCTTGTTCATGAATATTCATATATGCAAACATATCGCCTCTAATTGGTTAATATCATTGCAGCATAGAACATGACTCACCCACCCCCCCACAGTCAATTATACAGCTCTAAAACTTAAAAGACAAAATGTTTTCCCAGATACAGCCTTGGATAAAGATATAGCACTGAGTGCTAGGTAAAGTTAACACTTAAACTTCACCTAACGTCAGACTCTTAGCGTCGCTTGGCATTGATAAACATTTTTTAGTCCGCAGAAGTGCTCGCCTCACGACCGAGCAGCGCCACTCTCAGTATTGATAACGTGTCTTTCAGCTAAACTATTGCTGCTAAACTCTTACCTCAGACTTGGTGATTCGGTGCTTGCCACGTCGAAGCCCCAGAGTCCGCTCTATATCATAAAATCCGATGCAAATGGCGCCCGCTTTGACCTGTGTTCTGTCGAGTTGTGCTGCCTTGTCAAACCGAACTTCCCTAGTGTTTATTTAAGGTCTCTGTAAAATGCATAATCGACCGGAGATCCAATTTAAACCTATACTTACGAGTGAAAGTCTTGGCGCAGTGGTAGAGTTGTGGTTTCTTGAAAGTAAGATGGAGGACAAGAGTTTGATGGACTGTGGAATGAACACTGCTACTGGCTGTTTAGCAACCTGACGGCCTGAACATTCTGACCACATGTGATTATTACAGTTGTGCTCTGGTTTACCCTGGAGCTAGTTTGTGCAGAATAAGAGGACATAATGTAATATATCAGCAAGTAGCTCTCAATAATAATTTGGTATCAGTATTTATCACGAGTATAATGTACAGACATCATACACATATCATATTAAACAGTAGATATATAGCCAGCACAGTAGCATCATCCTGACATAACAAATCAGTGATTAATTAATCTTGGAAAACAGTTAGCATCTGGGATAACATGCGTAAAGTGTACTGCTGTTAGCTAGCCATATCAGCCATTAAAAACAACAGTTAGCATTGCCAGTTAGACACTAGTGTCGTCAGGTAGCTAATAGGCTAATTCACCATTAAAAGTGACATAGTTACACACTGCACTAAGAATGGAAAAAATAGATGTATCAGATGAGGTTAAACTTGGTCAGAATACATGCAATATTTGTATTAAACCAGAAAGAACAGCATGTTATTGATTATATTAATACGATTTTATTTTGCTCTTCAGTATAACAGGCTGTGTACTTTTTTGTCATTTAAATAAGATTGACTGTACTCTGCTTTGTCTGCTGCAGTTTGCTTCACCCCAGTCCAGGCAATTCTGTATCGATTCCTCGGGAACAACAAACCCTATGCCAGTTTTTACAGAGACCAGCACTGGGTATCTATTAATGCAGCCTACATTACAGTATCAGGTAAGAAACTCACACAATCTGGAGCTTCAACTCAATATTCTTGGTAGCCCTGTCCTAGATTTGGGAGCAAGTTTTTTAGAGCAAGTCAGTTATCAAAGATCACAGAATATGTTGTGTATTTTTCTTCACAGAACATGAGGGAACATGCTGCAGACACAGGCAGTTTTTCCTCTGATGTACAAAACCCTCCTCCTATACCAATTAAATCTAAAATGCGCAGAGCCAGTGAAAACACCCCCTGTAGGCCAGATTCTCCAAAGGTAACTATAGATACAATTCACTGACTTACAACTCTACTACCAGAATCTGACTCAATTTATGATGGATAAGCTCACAAGCTGAAAAAACTGTGGATGCAGTAATGATCCAATAAGAAAAAATGGTTAAGCAGGAGAAACACTATATATGCTATATATTTTTTTGTATTGTATGAGTACATGAATTTATATACTTGCCGATAGCAATGTTGGTATTCATGTATCCAAACCAAAATGTACAAGTTATATTGATGAGTGACAACTAGGGCTGGGTATCGTTTTAAAATGTTTAATACCAATACGGTACCTTGAATTCACTACCGATACCCAAACAGTACTATTTTTGACACCTTTTTTTTACATTGCAACCAAAAAATGTCTCATTCTCATTATGTCACCATGAGAGGCTGCCATACTTTTGGATCTTGTTAAAACATTGATGAGCAATGAGCATGATTGTGGCGCTTTGTAAAGAACAAAAACATTATTAGTTTAACTGCTTAAACTACAAATCGTTTCCCTAATAATGGATGCATTTCAGCTTTTAAGAGTTCTTTTTAAGAAATATCAGCATTAGATTGGTAAAATTCAATTCTATTTATATTAGCTGTAACAACAGTGTAGTGTGGTTTAGATAAGACAGACCTTTTAACTGTATTATAATATCTCTGGGTAGAGAGAGAGAAAGAAAGAGAGAAAGAGAGAGAGGAAGACTGTGCGAGTGTGCAAGATACAGCACGAGTGAGAGTTAGCGAGTAGAAGAGAGAGACAGTACGATTGCCTGAGAGGTTTCAGCGACAACAAACACTGATTTACCTGACAGCACTGAAATCCATAATGTAGCACAGTGCATCAGTTCACAGAGTTTAAGAGTTGCTAAACTTTTCTAATCTTTCACTTTTGTATTTATTATTTATCTCCTACAGCTTTTACCCAGATTGCCTAGTGAAGAGCTGTATCAAAGTCCCAGACAGCAGGTAAGTACTTAAATGCTACATACAACAAATTTGATAAACACTTTAAAGGTCTTATTCCATCGTTTTTTCATTTATTTCAAAATATCTAGTTGGGGTCTCTAGTATGAATGAATGTCATGTGAGCCATCTTTTGTGAAAAAAGTGCTCCGGTGTTTCTGTATAATCCTGCTTTAGTTAACTGGATTACTGCTCTCTGAAGAAAGACAAGATTTTGTCTCTTGTTCATGAATATTCATATATGCAAACATATCGCCTCTAATTGGTTAATATCATTGCAGCATAGAACTCGACCCACCCACCCCCCACAGTCAATTATACAGCTCTAAAACTTAAAAGACAAAATGTTTTCCCAGATACAGCCTTGGATAAAGATATAGCACTGAGTGCTAGGTAAAGTTAACACTTAAACTTCACCTAACGTCAGACTCTTAGCGTCGCTTGGCATTGATAAACATTTTTTAGTCCGCAGAAGTGCTCGCCTCACGACCGAGCAGCGCCACTCTCAGTATTGATAACGTGTCTTTCAGCTAAACTATTGCTGCTAAACTCTTACCTCAGACTTGGTGATTCGGTGCTTGGGCAGTTTCACCACGTCGAAGCCCTAAAGTCCGCTCTATATCATAAAATCCGATGCAAATGGCGCCCGCTTTGACCTGTGTTCTGTCAAGTTGCGCTGCCTTGTCAAACCGTACTACCCTAGTGTTTATTTAAGGTCTCTGTAAAATGCATAATCGACCGGAGATCCAATTTAAACCTATACTTACGAGTGAAAGTCTTGGCGCAGTGGTAGAGTTGTGGTGTCTTGAAAGTAAGATGGAGGACAAGAGTTTGATGGACTGTGGAATGAACACTGCTACTGGCTGTTTAGCAACCTGACGGCCTGAACATTCTGACCACATGTGATTATTACAGTTGTGCTCTGGTTTACCCTGGAGCTAGTTTGTGCAGAATAAGAGGACATAATGTAATATATCAGCAAGTAGCTCTCAATAATAATTTGGTATCAGTATTTATCACGAGTATAATGTACAGACATCATACACATATCATATTAAACAGTAGATATATAGCCAGCACAGTAGCATCATCCTGACATAACAAATCAGTGATTAATTAATCTTGGAAAACAGTTAGCATCTGGGATAACATGCGTAAAGTGTACTGCTGTTAGCTAGCCATATCAGCCATTAAAAACAACAGTTAGCATTGCCAGTTAGACACTAGTGTCGTCAGGTAGCTAATAGGCTAATTCACCATTAAAAGTGACATAGTTACACACTGCACTAAGAATGGAAAAAATAGATGTATCAGATGAGGTTAAACTTGGTCAGAATACATGCAATATTTGTATTAAACCAGAAAGAACAGCATGTTATTGATTATATTAATACGATTTTATTTTGCTCTTCAGTATAACAGGCTGTGTACTTTTTTGTCATTTAAATAAGACTGACTGTACTCTGCTTTGTCTGCTGCAGTTTGCTTCACCCCAGTCCAGGCAATTCTGTATCGATTCCTCGGGAACAACAAACCCTATGCCAGTTTTTACAGAGACCAGCACTGGGTATCTATTAATGCAGCCTACATTACAGTATCAGGTAAGAAACTCACACAATCTGGAGCTTCAACTCAATATTCTTGGTAGCCCTGTCCTAGATTTGGGAGCAAGTTTTTTAGAGCAAGTCAGTTATCAAAGATCACAGAATATGTTGTGTATTTTTCTTCACAGAACATGAGGGAACATGCTGCAGACACAGGCAGTTTTTCCTTTGATGTACAAAACCCTCCTCCTATACCAATTAAATCTAAAATGCGCAGAGCCAGTGAAAACACCCCCTGTAGGCCAGATTCTCCAAAGGTAACTATAGATACAATTCACTGACTTACAACTCTACTACCAGAATCTGACTCAATTTATGATGGATAAGCTCACAAGCTGAAAAAACTGTGGCAGCAGTCAGGAGCCAATAGGTAAAAACGGTTAAGCAGGAGAAACACAGTGTTATCTTGTATAGTATTGTTGCTCTGTGTAGTCTGTTCTACTGCTGTGTGTTGTGTTTACAGAGTTCAAAAATTGCAGTTCGGATAAAAAACATTTTTTTATAGGCGTTTTTACACCAGCAATATTTGGTCTGGTTAAAACCATCTATGTAATGCTGCAGGCCGGAGCCCCAGTGGGCGTGGCTAAAAGGGCAGAGCATGTGTAAATAATTTTCGACTGCAGCCAATTAGATACTACACTTTCGTTGTCAATCATTTTTTACTAAGCCAATCATCAGACAGACCAAACTGTATATCATTTTTTACTGCAGCCAATCACCTTAACAGATCTGTCAAAAGAAGGCAGAAACTGCGGTGCTACCTGTTAAACGTAGCACGATTTAAACTTCTGAACAGCGGTGAAGCTGAATGTGTATAAGTGTTTTACAAAATACTATATTAACAGTTTAAATACATTTATGTGCTATTGTAGTTAGTCCTGCCTATATGCCGCTCTTAAACAGAAGTAACTGAATGAAACGTTAGAAAAGCCCTGACTTTAGATATTTTTAAATCAAAATTAAAATACTCGTTTTTCTGGAATGGCACTTTTGTGATTTGTTTCCGTTATTGCAGTAATTGCATTCAATCGTTTATACGTGTGTGTGTATATATATATATATATATATATATACGTATACATGATTTAATGCAATTAATACACATTCAGCTTCACCGCTTCACCGAAGTTTAAATCACGCTACGTTTAACCGGTAGCAACGCAGTTTCCGCCTTCTTTTGACAGACCTGTTAAGGTGATTGGCTGCAGTAAAAATTATGGACAGTTTGGTCTGTCTGATGATTGGCTTAATAAAAAATGATTGACAACGAAAGTGTAGTATCTGACTGGCTGCAGTCGAAAATGATTGACACATGCTCCGCCCTTTAGCCACACCCACTGGGGCTCCGGCCTGCAGCATTACCCTTCTCGTTAAAACAGACTCTGATTCGTTTGTACATTTGGTGCATTTCGATTGAGCAGGTGTGAAAACAGTAATCGCACTCGGATGCACTTGGATTCACTCGGATTCTGGATCACAACATTTTCTTTCTATTGTTACTTTTTTATTCCCGCGCCAGACAGCTCTGGCTAGTTAGAGAAAACAAGGCACTCCCGTGGTTTATTGGTGCATATTTTGGTGTGTTTAGGTTTGTGCCTGTGTGAAACAAAGGATGAAAACGCTCCAAGTAAACGATCGATTAACTGATTCGGACCAGATATTGCCCATTCCACAAATGTGTTTATGAAATAATCTTTCAATTTTGTGTTTTATTAATTGCTTTTGTCTCACAGTCTTTACCCAGACTGCCTGAACAAGAACTGTATCAAAATACAAATGCACAGGTAATTATACCATACTATATATTTGTACATAGCTTTACGTTTGAATTGAAGCTTTGAAGCAGGGAATACAAAAAAGGAAATAGCGAAACTGGCCAACCTAGCCCTTTAAACCATTGCCAACTGTGCTCTGTCCCCAGGGTGCGAATTATACAATGATAAATGGGGGGAGGGGGTCAAGTATTTCTTTGGGGTGTATATGGTAACCAGTACAGCACAGGCACATGCTTTACTAAACTGAAATTCCTAAAATCCTTACAGTGTCTCGCTTCCTTACTGTAATGTCTACAGCATGTAAAACCTTAGCTAATGTAACACATACCACACAATAACCTTTAAAGTCATATATAATACGTATATTATACAGCAAAATCCACAGTTAATCCTGCAAAAACACACACAGTGCTATTGGCTGCTATCTTTCATCAGCTTTCTTGCAATTAAATTTTAATTCATATTCTACAGGATCTCTCTCACAGGAATCAATTGTTATTCAATTCTAAATAAATAGAAAATAACAATGTAACTGAAAATCCCTGTAGATAAGGATTTTGTCAGATCTCATTCACACATTTTGACACTGGGACTACAATATTAACTGTTATAGGGAAATGCAGGAATGCATTTATATAGCTTGGCTAATGCCTTTTAAAAAGCTTGGCTATTGTTAATTTTCAAAGTAGCCTAATAAAAAGATATAATTAAAAAATAACAAAAAACTACTCATCTGAGTAACTAATTCCTCACTAGGTCTACTGCAGAGTACTTTCAGTTTCTTGTTCACATTTACCTTCCACCTTAAAATAGAAATAAATCCTACCACTTCTAAAAACTGCAGCATCATTGCTCTCCAGTGAGGATCCGTTGTTAATTGTGAAAAACAAAAAAAAATATCTCCTTCAAAGTTTCTTCCGCAACTTGTTTAATGCAATATTTTCCAATTTTCAATCACAAACCCGCATTCTGAAGTATAACTTCAGTGTCTGAGTTTTTTTTTTTTTTGTACAAGTAAACCTAGTTTTGAACCAATCACTCCGCTCAAGTGCAGCGTTATACAGGAGTTTCAGTGAAGTTTCTCCAATACCGACGCTGGAACAGTATTAGCATTAGCTAAGCGCTAGCTCTTTTGCCATTCAGAGCTAAGTATTATCAGCCTGTAGCCTGCTTCTGACCCCAGCTAGCACTGCTGGAGCAGCATTAGCTTTAGCCAAAAAACGATCTGTGTAGATTAACATCCAGCGCTCGTTTGACTTTAAATGGAAATGTTTATTTTTAAGAATTATAGTTTTGTTTACTTACCTTAGCTTTACAGGTCTCACCCCCCAGTGGCAAGACCTGCTGAATTAGAGGGAAAACATGGCCACACCCCTGTTCCTTACTAGAGTCGCATAATGCGCCTTAAAAATCCAGTGCGCCTTATGTATGAAAACAGACCAAAAAAAAATAAACGTTCATTAATAGTTTGCCTTACAATCTGGTGCGCCTTATAGTGCAAAAAATATGGTATATAATTATTCAATTGTAAACAGTACAAACCATACTTAAACTAAGATATTTCATGTTCTCATCTGCTAAGCCTTATTTAATTTGTTAATGTACATTCATTCCTCAATGTCCAACCTGCAACATTAAAAACATTTAATATGGAGTGCTAATGATGAACTAATGATGTGATGGAAGGGATTTGCATAATTCTCCCTCTACAGTGTCCTGAAATGGACCACATCTTTTACAGAGACATCTAAGAAAAGAGGGTTTAGGTGCTGGACTGGCCTGCCTGCAGTCCTGACTGTCCCCAGTAGAGAATGTGTGGAGATTTTCAAACAAAAGACTCAATAGTGATTTTGTAATGTTATACATCTTAAGAGGATGTTGCAGGAAGAATGAGGCAAAATGACACTTTTTTAGAAAGTGGTGCAGTCCTGAACTGCAGAAACAGATGTATATTGACAAATAAAATTAAGATTACCAGATAAAACCTGAAATATTTTTAGTTTATACTCTATAAAAACATCAATAAAATGAAACTACAGGGAAATTCTATAAACAAAAAATTGTCTTTTTAAAGACTGTCACAACTTTTTCTGATTTGGGTTTGTACATTTTTGTCCAGTTTTGTTTACCAGAGACCTTCCAATGTGTCCAAACTCCCTACAACGGCCAGACTGCTTCTCCACTTTTCACATCACCTGTATCAGCTAATCAAGCATCGCCTGTATACCACAACACTGAGGAACAAGAGGTACATCAAAATACATCAATATACATTATACATCATGAGACCACTTTTTATCACTGTTTAATTGTTCTTAGTATATCAAATTAACATAATGATAACAAATAAGTGATCCTATTGGCAAATGCCATTTATACTGTCTACAAATAGTACTTCCCTCTTCCCCATACAACACTATGCTGAGTCTACACTAGAGCTGGGCGATATGGTGCAAAAAAATTCTTTGATATTAAAAAAAAAATCAGATTTTCGATTTAAATCGTTTTTTTCCCCTACTAAAAATCAGATTAAAGATGATAAAGAAATGGTTAAAAACTAGTTTTTATTTATTTCGTTTTCACTTAAATGTCCCCTTTGTGGTTAAAGTTCAACCAGAAACAAGCAAAGGTACAAGTTTAGGTACTGACCCAAGACCCAATACACCCTTAAACTTAAAAAATAAATAAATAAACCCACCCTCAGAAAACATATAGAAAGAAATTAAATGGTGCCCTTTTTGATAAAACTTACAAAATAGAAAACAAGTTAAATTTAATATAAAGACTTTTCCCCATTGGGCTTGAATTGCAAAACAAAGCTTTTAAATAAGTGCCAGTGTTCTATAAAATGAGATGATCTTTTCTCATGAATATGAAAAAAATCATAAACTGTAGTGTAGATCTGTGTAGATTAACATCCAGCGCTCGTTTGACTTTAAATGGAAATGTTTATTTTTAAGAATTATAGTTTTGTTTACTTACCTTAGCTTTACAGGTCTCACCCCCCAGTGGCAAGACCTGCTGAATTAGAGGGAAAACATGGCCACACCCCTGTTCCTTACTAGAGTCGCATAATGCGCCTTAAAAATCCAGTGCGCCTTATGTATGAAAACAGACCAAAAAAAAATAAACGTTCATTAATAGTTTGCCTTACAATCTGGTGCGCCTTATAGTGCAAAAAATATGGTATATAATTATTCAATTGTAAACAGTACAAACCATACTTAAACTAAGATATTTCATGTTCTCATCTGCTAAGCCTTATTTAATTTGTTAATGTACATTCATTCCTTAATGTCCAACCTGCAACATTAAAAACATTTAATATGGAGTGCTAATGATGAACTAATGATGTGATGGAAGGGATTTGCATAATTCTCCCTCTACAGTGTCCTGAAATGGACCACATCTTTTACAGAGACATCTAAGAAAAGAGGGTTTAGGTGCTGGACTGGCCTGCCTGCAGTCCTGACTGTCCCCAGTAGAGAATGTGTGGAGATTTTCAAACAAAAGACTCAATAGTGATTTTGTAATGTTATACATCTTAAGAGGATGTTGCAGGAAGAATGAGGCAAAATGACACTTTTTTAGAAAGTGGTGCAGTCCTGAACTGCAGAAACAGATGTATATTGACAAATAAAATTAAGATTACCAGATAAAAC